>NW_011967138.1:482367-500848 GCF_000949405.1 Vollenhovia emeryi
CCAAGTTCTTGGATCGTGGACACAAGGCTTCAAAAGGAAGACAGCCTAACTCTCGAGACACCTCCGAGACGGTCGGAAATCCGTTGGGAGGAGACTTTGCAGGCAGCTTTTGTCAGTGACGAGAAACGTGATGGCGGTTTGAAACTGAGAATCCGGCGTGAGACTTGGAAAAGAGACTAAACGGTTACGAGACGACGAGTTTTTAACTGACTTTCGAGATCGGCTACGCGTCGCGATTGCGGTCGTAGAATTTTTAGATCACTGATGCTCCGACACTTCTCGGGGCGATTATCAAACGATGTCTTACGGTATCGTAGTCTCATTAAACTATCTGTGTTGCAACCTTCGAGATAGGACGCGATTTCTCAACTTTTTTTCCCGAAATCGCCCGGCACTGATAAGACTCGCTTCTGTTTATCCCTTTCTCTTAATTACCGACTTCTACACAATTTCCTGTAAACACCAACAGTTACACAACGTCAATATTTTAATTTCCTGCTAGGCAATGTAACTGCACGTGCGTTATATTACATTTATATTGTCGAGGGAAATTATAATATCGACGTTGCGTAACTGTTGATCGTTGTTTACTGGATTCTTAAACTCTTTCCTAGAAATTCTGCCCGTTCCCTTCGAGATCGAATTAACATTTGCTTTTCATACCAGGACGTTTTAGTGGAAATCACACGTTATTTAATTACGATTATCTTAACGAAGGACTGCTCTATTTCCTTAATTCGCAAAAATTTTGCCTTAGAAAAGTATACGCGTTTAACATAGTCGAATGCAAAAGAAACGACACCGATATCTCGAGACATTGCGACATTTCAGTTTCAATCTGCCGTCACATTCCTCTAGGAAGCCAAAGGCTGAGCGAAGATCCGTCTCGGGCTCAGTTCTCGCGAGTAATTCGCAACGAACGAACTCTCGACTCAGCGCATTACTGTAATCTCGCTCGCCTGAGAAGTAAAAGCCTGTGTCCACGATGGTAGAACTTGGTCCAAGTTCTAGTCTCGAGAAATATGTAACCAATCAACTTGCAGCTATTCTATAAAAGCTGCAAGTCGATTGACTACATATTTCTCGAAACCAGAACTTGGACAAAGTTCTAGCATCGTGGTCACAGGCCTTAAGACGCGGTCGAGAAGACGGCGTTTCACCTTTTTCGACCGCTACAAAATATTACGCACGCAACGGTGTGCGGGTCGTGATCTCTGCGGAAGATCGGAATCTTGGCGAGAAAAGAGAGAGAAAAATTGACCGGGACTGATGCGTCCTCGAGTATCAAAGTAGATACCAAGTATCGGCGATCCACGCGGAATGTCTTCTAAACTTGCGCTTATGCGTTTCCTTTCCGTAATCCTATATCCGCTAGATAGTCTCCGATTTCTTCATACCTGCGCGAAACGATTCATTCGATTCGCGGCCTCGGCGAAATGTGCGCCGTCGACAAGTAGAAATTCGCCTTCCGCGGAATGCGCGCGATGCAAATCAATCGCCGTTTTCTTCGGGCTTGCCCCGAGTGGCCTCGCGCTTGTATGAAATTCCCGAGATGGGCGTCAGACAAATCGAAAGATCGCGACGGGAGAGTCGACTGAATGTCGCTTCCCAAAAATACCATCCACGTGATATCCGTTGAAAAGTATGTATCCAAAAGTATCCCAAGTGAATTGTAGTTTCGACGCGGAAGCAAGAATCACACTTGATTCGAACATTCGAATTGCCGCGCAACGAGTCCGCGCTGACTGTAACGAGAGCTGAAGATTGTTCGCCCGGAAGCTTTCGAACTTAGTCCAGCCGTTATCGCGATTACTGAACGCGTAGCGTTCCGCCAACAGAAGCCGCAGACTGAAAGATGGAGCGATGTCATAGGCGGTGCGACTCGTCTTCCTTTTCATTCTTCTCGCGCGCGTATTATCGCGATAGCATAATACGCACGCGTGTGTATTAGCAACGTAGCCTCCCGCAGGTTGAGCATCACTGTGATAAGCGAGCCGTTACGCTGTTTAGGACGTTGCGTGGTTTGACCTGCGCTCGCTCGCCAACTGGAAGGAGAACGCGCGTGTATGCATTTGCGCGCAGAAGAGAGCGATTGATCAATGAAAAAAGCGCCGCGAATCGCGAAATTCGAGAGAATCTTCGTGCGACCCAACGTGAGCCGAGCGACGTGAGACTCGGAGAGAACGCGCGACATTCTCTCCCCTCTCCGCGAGACCAACCTCCCCGGAGAGCACTCGAGGAGAGTGACTCTTCGACGAGAGCGACTTAATCAGCGGCGCAATCGCGACCTCCAAGGCCATCTCGCAGTCGGGCGTAAACATATTGCACGTTATTTGGAGAAATGCGTACAGAAACGCTACACCGTGCACGTATTGCACACACACGGAGCTCTTATCTCTCTCACGAGAGAAAGAGAGACTCGCTGCCGAGTCCAGACTTGAAGGGCCAAGCGTGAGAGCCTCATCCATTTCAGAAGATTGACGAGATTTGTAATCTTCAGGACTGTACGGACCACACCGGACTGAACGTTCCTTCTTCTTTTTTTCTAAGAAATTTCGGGACGCAGATGTATTTCTTCCGAGTACACAACGCGGCGCCGATAGACACGCGCGTAACTATGCAGTCGCCGCATTCCGTACGACATTTGTTGGCTTACCGTCCTTGATCATCCTCTGTACCACGCTGACCATGTCCTGTATCTCATTCACGTGAAAGTCATTGTCGGTATCGGGGGGCAATCCGAAATCTGATTGTTAACTGTTAAGGAGAAATCTGTTCGGGTAGACGATAAAAATCGGCTCCGATAACGCGAACCGAGCGACACGCAGACCATTCCGCGTTCTCGATAAGTCCCCGTGAAGCTGGTATTGCATTTGTACAAAGTTTTCAAGCGCGTTGATTGGTTGCGAAGTAGAACAGTTCTCGAGAAATTTTCTATCCTGCAGCTAATAAACACGCTTGAAAACTTTGTCGCACGACAAATCCAATATCAGCCTAAGAGAGGCGAAGTATGGAAGCGCTGCTCCAAACCGCAGCTCCCGCGATCTTTGCGCCGTGCGCTGACTCAAATTAACTAGAAACAGCAATCGTCCGAGGGTTTTTTAGTCGTATCTCACGTCTCTTTTCTAGTCGTCAAACCGCACAAGCGGCACTCAAACACGATCGCGAAATTTAAGGTAGAAAAGAAAGGTAATCGAGTAGTTTTTGGAGCAAACGGCCGCAAAATCGTTTCGAGACTCCGCCTTTTCTTTCGAAGAACATATTAGAGAACGTAATCTGAAAAGATAAGCCCTTGAAATAACCCGAGATTTAAAAAAAAACAATAATTCATGTGTAATTAATGTACCTCGTATCTTTTATGCTGTATCCTTTTTCGTGCGCACTCCTCGATTATAAATGACATCGGTGCCACTCCGCATGTGACCCTAGCGATTACACAGACCTTACATAACGATAATGGAAAACAGAAGGGGAGAGAAAAAATGTATAGTAATAGTATATGTAAGCCAATTTCTTGCGTATTTCATCGAGATAGATTTTCTCGCGACCACAGGAGCTTGATTCTTGAATTCATTCGAAAGAGAATCGTGCGCGAAAATTCTGCTCTTACAAGAAAGTTGCGAGTCGATTGGCCAAAAGTCATGCGAACAGCCAATCACCCTACAACGGCAAATTTTTCGCGTACGTTTCTTTTGCGAATGATTCAAGAATCGAATCCCAACCCGCGAGTTGGAGACTTCGAGGGTGCCAGAGCGAACGGCGGATTGATGAACAATACGGTTTGGCAAAACAGTATCGGTTACACCGACAGAGTGTAAACGAGCGATACAAAGAACGTAGCACGCCCGCTGGTTTACGAGCTCTTAACGAGGCCAGGTAATACGTGCGGATCGCGTGGAGACTGGTGTCGAGCACCTAGTCGACATCGTCGGGGAAACCGAGAAAAGAGGCCTAATAATAAACACAAGCGCACACATATACATATTGAATATATACACGTGACGTTCGCTCGTCGCTAGCCCGTTACCGATATCTTCATCGGAGAAGCTGACCTTTAAACCGCGTGCAGATAAGACGGCATCGCCTCGCGGAGGTTTTCTCAAGTCATCTGGTCGTTATTGATTGTAAAATGCGACGTTCCTCTTTCCTCGATTCTCCACGATCTTTTCCACGAACCGTGCCCGAAAGCACGCTCCGTTATCCGAGAGGAGGACACGTGACGAAGGGAGAGACGTAGGGCTCGCATTCCAACATTCTTGAGAAAGACGAGGAAGAATATATCTCGCGCGCGAGCGCGAGTTCCCGAATGAATCGTCGATTCTTCCGCTACGGAGATGCGAGCTCCGCTACGCACTTTTGCCTAGAAACGACGTTACGATAGGATGAAGCGTCCGATTCGATACTGGAGATTTTCGCGTAGCCCTTTCTGTTGCAAACTGCAAGCGCGAGGAAAAAATGTTTACGCGCTCGCTTAATAATACGCTCGTCCTTATCAGCGTCACTCGAGAACCGACGCACCAAGTGACACTTTCAAAAGTCTTCCCTAGCACAGTATATTGGTCCAACATTGGGAAATAATGTAAATCTGGTATTCCCAGTATTGGTCCAATATTGTAAGATGAACGCCTTTTCTTCTTTAGCCAATGTCTGTTTAGCAAACAGTTTGTTATTACATTGTTAAATATTGGCCAATGCGCTTCCAATATAAATCTAATATTATATAATTATTATCGTGCAATATTTACATTTATTTCATGGCTAATATTGGCTTGGACAATATCGGCCAATGCATTTCTAATATAACCAACATTGGACCAATATTTAGCTAACGCACTGTGTTACTGGGGTCTAGTCGAGATAGGAATAACGGAGGGACGTCTATAATTTCGTCAAGTTAGCGTCAGATTGACAAATAAGGGCGGCGAGAAAATGTGAGTCTGCTATCATGGGTTCATAATTCTTGAGAAATTTCTCGAAGAATTACAAAAAAAAATTATGAGCAACTGAAATCCTACTGGGGACTCTACGAGCTTTTTCGTTTTCGTCTTACTAACTCAATAACGAGAGCCATTAAACAAGTCCTTTTCGTTATTTAAACAATTAGTGTTGGAACGATATTTGTATAACAATGAATTTCCGCCTCGGCGTGAATCACCCGAGCGTGCAAATCTCGCGAAACCGCGCGTGCAGGTGCGTGTCCGCGAGAGAAATGCGCGAAAAACCAAAGACCGGCTAATCACGAACGCGGCACGCATTGAGGCAGGCGAACGGCGAGTCGATCGATACGCATACGCGCATATTCGTACACATGCGTCTCAGACGGCACAGGTGGTCTTGTTGTATTAGCGTCAGGTAGATACACGACGCACACGCCGAATGTAAAAGGAGAACTAGTAAACCCGTGACGCGCGAATCCGCATCGAGATCGGATTTGGGACGGCTGTCCCGTCTCGCGTTCGGCAGCTTCTCATCACCTCTGACTTCTCGGAGATCTCTGAACCTCGCGCTTGAATAAAATCACCATCACAAGGGGATATTCGACACGATGTCCCCGCGCTGTCGTGGCACAGGAGCGAGAGGAATCAAGCGGGAGAGACGGCCGCGTTTCGTCCTACCGGGACGCGAGAATCGAGATAAACTTGATCCGCGAATAAAGTGCAGACGGGACGAGGGTACCGTGACATTCTTATCGAGTCGAACGTCACTTTGGTAGATAAATGACAATTATATTGATTAAATTTAATTACGCGTTTCACGCGCGGGATTAAAAGATCTCCCCGTATCGAGCGCGGACAGATAACGGAGTCGTTATTTTTCAAGCGACCCCTCGGACGCGATTAACCAGATGTTTCAGCCCGGGCTCCTTCCACGCCGGCCCGGAGGTAGGACGCGGGGCGCAAACGTACCTGTCCGCGGCTCTAATTCCGAGCGAATCCGCGGGCCAAGTCCAGAAAAGAGAGTCCGTCACTCACGGAGGAGCTGCGACGATCTACGATCCCAATTTTCTCCCTCGTACTTTCCTAATCCGATCCGCGACAATTCAGGCACGTCGCGACGCCAGGCGGAGAACTCGGCCACGGTCCCGCGGGTCGTCCGCGGATGGCAGCGGCGGACGCGTGCGCTCGTACTCCGTACGACCGCGGCGGCCAACTACTCGCTACTGGCTCCGCTCGCGACGACCGCCGCCGTCGTCGGGGATCAGCGCCGGGCGTGTGTCTCGGGCCGACCTCCGTCGCGCCGTCTGACGGCCACCGATATGGAGGCTCTCGCTAAGTCGCCGACGGACACGCGGGTGAATTTCTTCGTCGGATGTGCCCGAGCTCCAACACGGGACTGCCGTACCATTCCGAGCACCGTTACCGATACACCATGGGCGAGGACGTACGCGCGCTGGCATTAGCATACAATACCGCGCGAGATTCCTCAGCTGGCGCAGCACATGGACTGTGAGATTTCCCTCGACCGCGCTGCGGCTGAGCTTCCCGCAAAGAAATCCAAGATTTAATCCTAGCGATAGACCAGAGGACAATCGTTGTCCGAGTGTAGCAACGAGTTGAAGAGATCGTGGCTAAATATGTCAATAAATTGCCCCGCAATTTCTATTCTTGATGTCCACCGAGGTCGAAGACGAGAAGATTCATATAAGAAGATCGGGATGAAATCTTTTACGCGTGTACGAACAAATTGTTTCATTGGTCGCGTGCAGTGGCACTGATGTCAATGTTACGAATCAAGGAGCTAAAAATATTGCTGAAACCGTGTAAAAAGATATAGAGGAAAGTCCCATATTACAAGATAGCGGGGTTTCTGTTGATTCCACCATGAATTTGTTGCTCCTTGGAGTGAAATCGTGATCGTTGCGAAAGAAAATTTGTGATTGAATTTGAGTGTTGAAACCCTGCTATCTCATGGTAGAAACCTATCTCATAATAGAGGACTTTTCTCTACGAAAAATGGGAAACGTGCGCAAACGAGATTCGGCGAGCAACGACAGCTTTTGTGTGAGCGTCGAAAGGATACATTGCAACATCTCTTGTACTCCGAGGGTCGATAACTCCCCGTGAGACGAGTAACACTCGACAAAGTCCTTCCGGAGATCGTGGAAATAGTTGTAATGTTCGGGCAGCTCGATGTCCTTGTTGCAAGCTTCCGGATGCAGGCATTGCCTCATCGGCGCCTGGCCGTCCACGACGAAACGCGGCTTGACACCGGAAGTTACGCCAGGTACGGAGCTCCACCAGGTCTCAAACTTGAAATAGAAACGAGACATTCATGTCCGACACGCGATTGGGTTATTTTACAGTTATCATGCCGATCTCCTGAGAAACGCACCGCGCGAGATATCAGCAACTCTATTTTATTGATAAACTTGTTTAAACGAAAAATATTTGCAATTTTCGACGGTATCCCAGCTTTCAATACGTTCCGCGCATCTTCAGGTTCTTTTTGGTAATTTCTTAAACAACTGACTGACAATGCCTTGGCCGAAAGGCATTACACATTTTTGCAAGACAAGTACTTTTTTTCTAAAATTTCGATGAATTAACAAATTATAACCGAAATGTGTCGGATTTAATCTAGTCTGAAACGATTTTTTAAGACTGTTATGTGAAAATGCAGTTAAAAATCAATAGGTTTATAATAATTTATACTACGTATACTATGTGAAAAAAATTTCCATTAAATGTAAGGGCATGAACAGAAAGATTGTTGTAAGTGTTTACGATTTCGTAGTAAGACGCAACTCGATGTCGGAAGTCAACGTATGTACAAGAAATTGTCGTAGGGCGACATACGTCTACGACAATTGTTTGTGCGTTGACTTCCGACACCGACTTAAGTCTTAGGCCCGGTCTGCAATGAGTTGTTAGACGTTAGTCAGAAGTCAGAACTATATGTTGATCCTTTTTCTTCCACCCAAATAGGAAAAGGATAAACATATAGTTGCGACTTCTGACTAACAGCTAACAACTCATTGTAGTCCGAGCCTTACGATATAATCGTAAAACGGTTACGACAATCTTTCTGCTCAGGCCCTAAAGCCCAATGTCCACGATGCTAGAACTTGGTCCAAGTTCTAGCATCGTGGACATTGGCCTTAAAGGCCGAATCAGACAATTGCTGACTCGGATTGGATTGGAATCGGCGATTGGCGATTGTTTTCTAGCCAATGAGCAAAGCAGCCTGCGATCTAATCGGCTCTCGTTGGCTAGAAGACAATCGTCAATCGCCAATCCCATCCGAGTCGGCAATTGCTAGTTTGACTCGGCCTCAACGCGAAAGATCCACGCAGACGTAATCTCGAAAATTGCAGCATCTCGCACAAGTCCACCCCACCGTCGTCGGTACAAGCGGGCACCTGTTCGATAGCCTTTTGCAGAGAAATCCCGTACTCCCGGAGGTTTCGCTCGGTCAAGTTTGGTGCGTGCGCCAGCGCGGCCTCGCTAATGATCCCGCTACTTCCGGCGATCGCTGGGTTCTCGCTGCCGGTCCCGGGCGTGCAACTCTCCTCCATTACCATTGGTCGCACGATGTACTGCTGTCTACCCAGCACCTGCAAGAAGAACATGCCCGAGAGTCGTGAGGTGCCGACGGTCAAGAGAAATGAAAACTCGGCGGGACGAGCTGTTGCTATGCGGCGCGTAAGACGTATATCAATTATACTTTGCGCGCGCCAAGGGGAGAGAGAGAGAGAGAGAGAGAGAGAGAGAGAGCGGCGCGACTTCAATTTTATCTGATATCGGAACAAAAGCGCGGCGACGAGCGCTTTCGCTTCCGTGCTTATCGAGGCGAGTCGCGAACTGCGAGGAAGAAAAAAAAAGATACGCAAGCGCGCTTCCGCGCTCCAAGCTCCAAGTCGAAACACGCGCGCCGCGCGAAAGTAAATGTTATGAAAAATGCGCGTTGCGAAAGGAAGAACGAACGACGCGCGGATTGTTGCACGTTACGACACTTGGCGCGACACGACGTTGCTCCCATCTGTCCCAACATTCGCGAGCGAGATAAGACCCGTACGGCGAAAGCGAGGGATCGTCGTCTCCTCGAGATGAACATCTCGCGATTCGCGTTGTATCTCCCGTAGACGCTCCCCGTTTTACCACCGTCCGCGCGTCGATTCGAGTAAGAATCGACGGCGATCGACGTTCCGCCTCGTTATTTTATTTAATTTTAATTTAATTTATGGCAAAAGAGATACAGTGAAAGAAAGAGTAATACAAAAAGATCGAAAGCAAAAGATACCAACAAGGTTGTTGCCACAAAGCCTACCTGCTGAAGTGTGATATGAAATAGAGCTTGGACAAACGGAAGAATACATATATTCGGAGTTGGGAAAGTTACTTTATAAAAGTATCTAGTTACAGTTACAGTTTATTTGCTAAAATTGCAACTAGTTACAGTTACCAGTTACCAATTCTGAAAAGTAACGCTTTACTAAAAAAAATAACGCTATCGTTACGTTGCAGTTACTTCCTTGCAATGAAAATCCAAATGTCAGATCCGCATTTCAATTGTAAAGTGTCGATAAAGGCGTTTATGCGCAAATGCAAGGCCTAATGCGATCTGCGGAGGTTTAAAGTACATATAAAGTAACTCTTAACGTAACTATTAAATTAGTTACTAGTTATCGAAGAAATGTAACTGAGTTAAGTTGCAGTTACAGATAGACGGAAAGTAACGAAGTTAAGTTAGAGTTTTACCAAAAAAGTAACTGTAACTTCGTTACAACGAGTTACTTCCCAACCTTGCGTAAAAGTAACACATATGGCATATGTCGGCAATGTTAGACAAGAGAAAAAGCAGGTGATGCAATAAAAGTTGCTGAGGAACGGAAAGAGGCGAGAGAGGAAGATGATCTACTGGAAGATGGTAAGCTTATTGTAGTACTCGGCGGCGTTATCGCGCGTTTGTTACTTTTCCGTATCGCAGCCTGTTGTTAAACATACGATTCGGCGCGAATAAAAATCCGATTACGCGGAGAGACACGTTCCGTTTTGTTATCACCGCACGTTTTCTTTTTGCCTCCCCCCCCCCTCTCCCCCGCTGTTTGTTGAAATTACGCGCAAGTCTTCAAGGGAACCCGACGCGATTCTCCCCGATCGGAGCGCAGAACCGGATGGCCGGGGTCCGCGACGGCGCATGGTCAAGGTCACGGGCACCTTGAACCTGACCCGTGCGTTTCCACGCGCATCGATAATGCATCGCGATTAGCGGCATTAACGCCTGGCAGCGCCTGCGACGAGACCGGCGCTCTTCCGCCAGCCGTGGCGATTGCATATCGGAAGGGGCAGGCTACGCACATCCACAGAACAGATTTCCAGACCCGATGGCTATTTCACTTCGGTAGGTGCTTTCCAGCAAGAGACAGATTGACGCAGTGTGGCGCAGAGAATCATTTCCATCCTTGTTTATTCGCGACAAAGGACCCGTTCTTTTTAACTGAACTAGCTGAACTAGTTCAGCTGTAAAAAAACACAGATCTAATCAACAAAGATAAAACGATTCACTGCGTTACACAGTCTGGCTTGTGTACATTGCTGGAAAGCGCCCGATGTATCATAAAATAGGATCGGTATGGCGATAATTGTTTTTACTATTGAAAAAGAAGTGTACACGGACTGAATTTTCTTTGAAAATTTATCCGGAAAGTCCTGTAATCGTGGGACAATACGGCATTTTGAAGAATTTTATGAGTTTTTTTTGGGAAATTTTATAACACATTTTACTAGCGATTACACTTATAGCGAATTCGGCAACTTGCACTAGTGCGCACTGAGACTCGTGCAGAGCCTACTTTTATATTTCTGGTCCCCCCAAGTACATGAACAAAAACTATTCAGCCGAAAAAATGGTCCGTACGAATGTTATACAGATCATTTTACTGGCTACGAAGTATTTCGAAAGATATTTAAGACGATCCTTAATTATAAAAATTGACTCTAAACAAGCCTTAGTGCGTGCTCAGTGCGCACTATTGCAAGCTGCTGAATTCGCTATTAGTAGAGGAAAGTCCCCTATGAGATAAGCTTCTAATATCAGACAGCAGGTTTTCAGCATCCAAATTCAATCTCTTTTCGCAACGATTACACGATCTAATAATCAATTTTCCGCTAAGCAGATTTTGCTCCAAGGGCAATAAATTTATGGTGGAATCAACTGATGATGTTCTATTACTATTAATTTTACAGAAACCCCGCTATCCCATATTAGAATCCTATCTCATAATAGGGGACTTTTCTCTATATATTTTACTATAATATATGTTATCCTCATTTCATTCAATGTAGTAAATCAATCTTTAATTCGAGAAAGGAGAATGGGAATTATTGATTTAACTTTAATATTGTTTCCGTTTTTTTACTACACGAGGCTGTGATAAGTGTAAATATGTTAAGAATATTTTCTGTCTTGTTATCAGAAATCTTGTCTGACGGGATTAAGTCTTCAATCTGACAAGCGGATTCGAATCTGTTGGCGACTCTGTACGATCAAAATAATGAAGCGACTTAAACGAGAGAGGCATTGCTTTTACTTCTAGAAGTGATCGAGATTAATACTTGTAAAGATTTGATTATCTACGATAGGAACTTACAATACAAGCATTTCGAGTCCTCCACGCGCTCAGTCTAGCTCCGAAACTGGGTAATAATCCAATAAGCAAGCTTCATTTTCTTGGATTAATATATTTATGAGAAATTATATTTCGTGTACCGTGTTGGCGTATTAGTCGAATCTCGATAGTCAAGGTACATATCATGGAAATGTTCGAAATGGATTCCGATTGGAATTATTCCGTTTCCCCTAGAAAACACAATAGTAATCTCGAGGGGGAAACCGCTGACTAAAATCTTGTACGCCCACTAATGCCCAGTGGGCATTACTTTATCTTATTATCTTATTTTATCTTTATAATGCCCCAGCAAGGCCTAAGGCCCAAACTAATGCCCAAAAAATGCGTAGTAATGCCCGGGAATGCCCTGTAATGCCACAAATCTGTACACCACAATGCCCTCAGCGGTTTCCCCCTCGAGACATCTAGTATAGTACGAATATAGAATTGTTCGGCCTTAATAAATCCTAATTCCGGGCGAGCTTTACTTTTCACTGCCAACAAATGCCGGGAAAACCTCTACACTAGGAAATAATTGAACAATTTCGAACATTTCCATGATACCCTGACTATCGAGATTCGACTATATCGCTAAAATATAATTCGTATAAATATCACTGCAATATTAATTCAAGAAACTGAAACTCGTTTATTGGACTATTTAATTCAGATCTTTAAGTACGTATTGAATTTTAGTCCGTAGTTAGAGACGCATCGATGCCCCGACAGCTTGGAGCAACAATCCACGGGCAGAGTACAACCATTGACTCAGGATGTCGCACGTGAAAATTAAAGTCAGAACAATAAAGACTCGGGAATCGCTGAACGGGCAAAATCGCTTCAAACTTATGTCTTTCTGAGAAAAGAAATCGCGAAGCCGAATGAGCGAGGCCGCGAGCGAGGGGAATATTGCGAAACGCTTCCTCAAGGCAGCGATTCTCAAAGTTGGCTAATTACACCGCGAAATTTCGCATCCCGCGTTATTATTGTAGGTAAGTAAAGATCTACGTCCAATTGTTCGGCCGCTCCCGAGTAAACCGAAAGGTTCGACGCGACAATTCCCAGGCCGATTCCGTTTCTCGGAACCCGACCGACGTTCCTCTCTTACGTGAATTTTCTTTCTAAATTTTCGAAGGTGGGCGCTGATCGACGTGTCTCGAATCCTCCGCAGGACTGTGGCGCGTGACCAAGTTTGCCAAACGCCCCGTGTTTTGATTCCGGCGCGGTCTAACGACGCCTCGCGTAGAGACGAATGGGCAAAGTGCGAAAGCCCCTCGACCTTGCTGAGCCCGCATATATCTTTTATGCAGGTACACACGTAAGGAACTAAATCAGCATGAGCACATACGAATAATAACATGACAGCCGCGTCCCTCCGACGATCGGCGTGTGCGCCGATGCACGGGAAATCTTGGAATTGTCGTTAGTCAATATTGAATAACAATGACGCCAGCGCCTCGAAAGTAATTGCGGCGAAATCGCTTTTCCAAAATAATTCGCCGCGATGGCTCGCGGGGACGCGCGAGACGAGCGCTTATCGCGGATTTCCGCGCGTTTAAGCTCCTTTTTATGGATTTGTTTGCGCCTATTACGTGTTTGCGTCGCCCAATCACGCTTCAGCCTCACAATTGTATCGCGCTGCGAGGCGTCCTCAAGCTGAGAATACACTCGCGTATTACCAGTGAATCTGACTTTAACATGGCTGTCTTAAGGCCTGCGTCCACGATGCTAGAACTTGATCCAAGTTCGACACGGAAAGAAGGTTGCATTAACAGGATCAGCGTAATTGAAATAAACTCGTCGAAACAACATCGGTATTAATGAATAAAAAAACATCAGATTGTCCTAACAATCTGCATTTACACAGTTCAATGCTCAAAATTGAAATACATAGCAAATACAACCAAGTGAATTATTTATGTTGGTGGCAGCCCGTAACGTTAATGTTTAATTCAAGCAACTTCATTCTTTTTAATTCAACAGCACATTTCTCTCCGCGTAGTTTCGAGAAATGTGTAGCCCGTCGATGCAGCTTTTACGGAATAATGGCCGCACATTTCTCGGAACTAGAACTCGGACCAAGTTCTAGCATCGTGGACACAGGCCTTTATTTCACATTGATTTAATTCGGGTTATGCTGATCGTTTCCACAGAGAATTTCCTCTCAAAATTTACCCCGAACATCATGTAATCGTGGGACAACGCGGCATTTTGAAGAACTGTACGAGAGTTTTCTGAAAGTTACGCGACGTTTGGTGAAACCAGGCCTTAATTATTAAAAAAGAAAAATGACAATCATTTCGACCGCTTCGGTATTCGCGGGGCTATTCTTCTGCCTAGACCTGTTCAACGTGACTTCCTATTTGTCCTTTGTCCAATCGCGACGAAAGCCCTTCGAATAGCGCGAAGAAAAATGAACGCGCGAGCAAGTAGCTCGTCGAACGTACAATTCGAGCGCTCCAACGCCTCGAATAGCTTCTAATCTATTCCTAATTTTATTCAAAGAGATACGAGCATTAGAATATTTGTAGCTATATATACCCGTACGCGCGTGACGTTCGCGGCGACGCGCGTTCGTGCAAGAAACGTAATAGGCAGGTTCTTTGACGCGTGGGGTTAACAGATCAAGGTGGTTCTGCCGGAGGTAGGATTCATCATCGAGCGAGTCTCCGAATGATGCCGCGTACGTGGATGGCGCGATATATGCGAAAGAGAGGGCCCTCTCTCTCTCTCTCTCTTTTACTGGGCATTGCGTAAATATAAGTCGCTCCTTCGACCGGCCTTCGTTCGACGATCCTCTCTTTGTACGCGCGCGACAGAAATAACTTCACCGAAAAACAGAGTCCAACCGCTTTCTCGGAAGCTCGCGCGACAAGGACGCGCGTTTGTTTGAAACAGTACAGAAAGGCGGGCCCCGCGAATACCCTTTGGAATTCTTATGCAGGGTCTACAATGCGAGTCGCAGAGTCGCGGTCGTAAGAATAATCGACTGTAATTGGTCAATTCAGTCAGACACATAAGAGCTAACCAATCATAGTCGACTATTCTTACGACTACGACTCTCTGCGACTTGCATTGTAGACCTCGCATTAAGCGGCGTTCAATTCGCGGCGCGCGAATTCGAAAGTCTCGATCGCGCCGTCTGCGAGAAAACTGGGAAAAGCGCGTCACCTTGATAACAATAGCCGCCGGTTATATTCCGCCTCTCATGTAGAAATAATTCGTCGCGATTCGTGCCGACGCGAAGAGAAATGAAGAATTCTAAGACTGACACTGGAGGAAACCTTATAAGTCGCCAGAAGTAATTAAAAACTTCAGAAGATTACTTGACCGTGTCTGGCCAATCATGTTCTGTCGTTCGCGAAATCGAGATCAGCTCCTTTGACTTACCATACTGATTTACTGACACAATCGTCGCTTGAATAGGACCGCAAACAATGGTCGAAGCGTCGTGAGTTTGAACATGAAAATTTGCCAGACGCGGTCAAGTAATCTTCTGAAGTTTCCAGGACTAAGATTTTCTTTTTCTTTCGGGAAACACAATTCTCTCACTTCGAGAAAGATGAAGAAGAAGGACGTTCGTTTTACACGCGTAAGAATACACGTTTAAACGCCACTGGCGTACGAGAGCGAGCTTGATTTCACACCCGAGCGTCTTCCGCGTCGGGGATGCACGAAAAGGACAAAGCACCGCGAAGGACGAAGGTTCAACGAACGGAAGGAGCATTCCGCCAATGCTATCACCCGCGGCCGCCGCTGTCGCCGCTCGGAACGGCACGCTCGAATCGCGGCACGCGCCGCGCGGAGAAAACGAGGTAGAAAATAGGAAAGGAAAAAAAAAAGAGGAAAAGGAGAGCAGAAGAGAAATCGGCGGGGCGAGAGTGTGGCGACGGCGGCGGCGGTGTCGTTCTCTCTCTCTCTCCTTCTCCTTTTTGCCCGCGACGGGATGTTGCAACCGTATAAAACCGCCGCGATTGCGTATACAAGGTCGAGTCGAGTGTACACGCGAAGCTCTCATAAATTGTAAATGCGCCGGTCAAACTGCGACGTTGCGGAATCGCGGTGGGGAGTGCGGCGACTCCGGGGGGGTCAAAGGTCCCCGGGAGGACGGCGGGAGAAGAGAATCCTTCTCGCGCGGCGGCAAAAAGAAGACGAGCGTTACGCGCGGCGTTACGTAATTCCGCGTCGACCGGGTCACGCTCGGCGTCGCGTCCCGCGAAATGACATAACGCGAGTTGTCATTGCCGTCACGTGCGCCGGTCTCCCGGTTGACCGATCGAGGCGACCGACGACCGGGACGAAGCCGCCTCTCTCCCTGCAATTTTTTTCCTTCTTTTCACGCGGGATCAGCGAGAGAGGCCTCTCTTAACGGAGGGCTCCAATCTGTCCCGCGATGCTCGCGTATCTCGTTTCGCGATTGCGCGTCTCTCTCTCTCTCTCTCTTGGCGCGCTCGCCGACGCAATCCTGATTCGCAGCCGGCGACCATGGTGGAAGCCGGACACCGGGGTGGGAGAGACCATCGCGAGCCGAAGGAAGGTGGGAAGAGAGGAGAGTTAAGATGGTGGACCGGAATGGGGCGGTCGGTCGCGCGCGAACGTGCACGGCGAGCGTGTAACACGGGCGGAATGTCGGTTACGGAAAGATCGGGGGGGGGGGGGCGAGTGGGCCTCGCGAGGGAGAGATTCCGCGTGTGGAGATGCCGCTCGTGGAAGATGCACTTCGCTCCTCGTTGAATAGACGAATAGACCCGAGGCCCGTCGCTCCTCGCGAAACACGTGGCCTCCCTCCACCGTGCGCCGTGTGCATATGCAAAGGTGCGCGCATGTATAATTAAGCCGCTGTTAATTCGCCGAGTGGAAACGGCGTCGAGGAGCGTCGACGGGAGGAAAAACGCGGCGAGCTCGGCAAACACGGCGGCTTTCCGGGGCCGCTCAAATATTAGGCAATCGCGGAGTCTGTCTCTCGCCCGAGCAAAGATATTCGGACGTACGTCGGCGTTTCCGAGGGAAAAAAAAGACGTGGCGAGGCCGGCGCGGCCGACGCTCCGGAATCCGCAGGATTTCAATCCGCCGCGCCAGCCGGACGCGCGGTCCCTCTCGCTCCTTTGCGTCCCTGACGCCGGCGGCGCGCGTTTCGAGATACAGCCGCAGCCTTGCTGTCAGCATAAGTCAACGTCCTCTCGCTTCTCACGAGAGAGAATGCTCCGGCAGATCTGCGACGGGATATACCGGCGCAATACACCCGGCCGTGCAGCAACCAGCCTCACCGCAAGAGTTATGAAATTGGTCTTAGAGTAAACCGTGGTTTACTGACACTCGCGAGGAGTAATTGAACCCCGTCGCCAGACGGTCGTATTTCATAAATAACGATACGTATCCGTGGACGCGCAGTTGCTTTCTGCAATTAAACCCGTACGAGATAGCGGCCGCGCGAGCAATTGCCAGATCTTCGGAATCAGCTGAAACTTCTCGCTGCTGATGGACGACAATCATTTATTTATCCGTGTCGCCGTTCCGAAACTCGTAGTCCGGAAGAATATCTCTAGTGCGACGACGCACTCGCAGAAAAAATTTTCCGGATCCAATGCTACTACACTTGAATGTATCATAAAATAGGATCGACATAGCGCCAATCATATTTATTATAGAGAAAAGGAATATTGTAATTTTAAATGAAAACTTCTAAAATCTAAAATAAAATGACGGTCTTTTGTCGAATATCGCGGTGCCAACTTCGTGCGTTGTAAGACGGAGGGGAAAAATTTATTCTAAACGCAAGAATGTATAAACTTACACGAGGGGGGAAACCGCTGAGGATATTGTGGTGTGCAGATTGCGGCATTACTGGGCATTACTAGGTATTTTTTGGGCATTTGTGTGGGCATTGGACCTGGCTGGGGCATTATAAAGATAAGATAAGATAAATAAGATAAGTAGATAAAGTAATGCCCACGGGGCATTAGTGGGTTCCCCCTCGAACTTACATTTATATAAGTTACTCTTGTCTCAATATAGCAAGTCAATCTTTTTTAATTCGGTAGAGAAGAATAGGAATTATTGGTTTTATTATTGTCTTAGTTTTGTACTAAATGAGGTGGCGAAAAATATAAATGCGTCAAGAATATTTTTGTCTCGGTAACAGAGATCCTTTCCGAGGGTGCGGGCAACGAGATTCCGTGTATTATCGTGCAAATGTACGACACTACCGCGAGAAAATTGAATAAAATAAAATCTTTATTTATCAAACGCTCTGGAACAAGCCCGCCGAAGCGTTAGACGAGCTGCACAGAAGAAATAATTACGAGTGAGAAAGAACTCTTGTATAATGAAGAAAATTTGAATATAGAAAAATGTATGGAATATAAGAACAAAGATAATGTACAGGAAGATGTTGCAGATAACAGATAATTACAGAGAAGAGAGAGAGGGGGGGGGAGGGAGAGTTGCGGCTTCGCTTTCAGTAGCTTCACGATAAGTTTTAGCCACTTTACGCACGATAAGTCTAGATAAGTCAACCTACCTTTGTTTGATAACCGGAGATCGCGTAAACAATGTATCGGTATCGATAAACGCAGATTAGCGAAGGATTTGAAATCAAAGACTCGTGCGCGTGCATTCGATGCATTATGTAACACGAATTCCTTGTGATTTCAGATACACTTGCAGCACCGTTCCGAAGAGAAAAAAAAGAGATGCCTGATTGCCGGAATAGCGCTTCGCAAGCATGTTTTTCAGCGCGCCATTGATTTCGACGTAAAAAAAAGGATGTGTAAAAACAACCTGCGCATCAATTTGCAACCGCGCGATTAATAATAAACAGATGGTGAATAAGCTCGAAATCGACTCGCGCGAGTGCCTTATACGTACATAAAT
>NW_011967138.1:501020-504236 GCF_000949405.1 Vollenhovia emeryi
CGCGTACTTAGATGACGCTCGCATTTCCTCCCCTGTCGAACTTAGAATTATGTTAAACATTGTATGTATGTACAATCTCCCGTTACGTCGCTATTCGACTGTAGTGATTGAGAATGTCACGCGTTCCTAGCTTCTCCGCGACGCTGGAAAAATTTGACAATGACGTTCGTTGCCCCCATGGAAAAAAATATATTTTTAAATGTAGGTAAAGATATATGTCATATATCTCATATATTTGGTATATAGAAATTCTCTCTATAAAAAAAATCATATATGTATAATATGGATGTAACACATTTGCTTATATATTTATATTATATTATAAATGATATATGAAAAATGCCAATTTCTATATATTAGTAGTATATTTTTTGTATCGCACATACGAGTTATGTAAAACACATGTACCATTTCTATTTTTCTTTACGTATAATGAAATATATATTTTTCCATGGGGGGTATCCATCGTCAATCCTTCGAAATGTTGTTCGAGGAAAAATCTGTAAAAGCCTGAGCAGAACAGCTATCTTGTACTCTTCAAGATGCACGATGGTTAAGGTTCAAACACACGAAACAGCTCAAGCAGCAAGACTCAAGGCCCGAAAAAACTTAAGCAGTGAAACTGGAGACTTAAGAATTTCAGCCAATCGGAATTTTCAGCATTGTTTCAAGATGGCTGCTTACGTTCTCGACAGTCATTGGTCATTTCCCTTAAGTCTTAAGTTGTTCTGCTTGAGTTTTATTTCGTGTGTTCGAGCCTTTAAGACTTAAAGGAAGTGACAAATGACAGTCGAGAACGTAAGCAGCCATTTTGAAACTTGAACAATGCTGAAAATTTCGAAATTCCTAGGTTTAAGCAGCTTCAAGCCAGCGGCACACGATACGATTTGCCCACTGGATTGCTTGCGAGAGCCAATCAGGATTTAGCCTTAAGTCAGCTAATCTAAAACTCCGCGTCCTTATTGGCTCGTGCGAGAAATTCAGTAGACAAAATAGCATCGTGCGCCGCTGGCATTATTGCGCGTCACTTAAGACAACCAGATTTAAAACATCAAACATTGTAAAATTTGTAAGGGCCAGTTTCACAAACGTTGGTTAACTGTTAACCAGAGTTCAGTCAACGCCCTATCTTTTTCTATCTTGTTCTCTAAGAAGAGACAGAGGATCAGTTAACCTTCGGTTAGCAGTTAACCGACGTTTGTGAAACTGGCCCTAAGAGTACAAGACAACTCAGGCTATTACGCGATAAAAGACAGGCGACGAATCCACAAGATGGATGTATTATCGTGGAGAGCGAGAATACCATTGACGCTCTTAACTCGCGACGATTCGAAGGAGCCGCCGCGAGTTGGCAGACACTGGAAAACCCGAGTGGTGATTTTCGAGGCGAGGCGTTACGTCAGATACCGCTATATCTGTTGGCGATATCATAATCGGCAACGGCCTCTTATCGTTCGATTTCCTCTCTGTAACCGAGGGACCTCAGGAGCGCCTCACGCTCCTCTCGCTCGCACGCTCGCTCGCTCGCGGCCGTTGTCCCCGATCGGGGCACCATTCGAGATTATAGGCAGGCAGGTATGCGACTCGGGGGGGAAAAAAGGAAACGGCCGACCAGATGGGACCCGGGCGCACTCGTGCAAGACACGATTCGCAACGAAGAATAAAGGAAACCGGGAGCACCTGTTGCCGCAACGCGGGCGCGCTCGCGCACGCGTGCTGGATTTCTCGAAACGAGAGACGCGTTACGTTGCGCGAGATTGATCCAAGAACGCGGGGAACAACGAGAACATTGGCGAACCTCGCGTAGACGTTGAATCCGTGAGCCGCAGTGTACAATAGGTGATGTAAGTCCTAAGCCCTAAGAAATTGACCAATCAGAGTCGAGTATTCTCCTCATTTTGACTGCGATTGGTCAATTTCTTAGGACTTGGGGTTTAAATCGCCTATTGTAGACTGGGACTAATCGTTATGCGATCCTCGAGTAGTCACGAGAGAAAATGAAGGTATAAATGTTATAGCGAATTCGGTTGCTTGCATTTTTACATTTAACTTTGTCTTAAATATACGTGCAACGAGTATTTAGCCAAAAAATGATCCGTATGGATGCTACACAGATTATTTTAGTGGCTACATATTTCCAGAGATATTTAAGACGATCCTTAAATATAAGAATTGACTGTAAACAAGCCTTAGTGTGAACTCAGTGCGCACTAGTGCAACCGAATTCGCTATTAGAGAAAGAGAGAAATCCAGGTTCAAATCCTGGCTGGGGTGATATTTTTCGCCATAAATTCTCCAGTGATTTAAAAAAAATGTCTATCAGCGTCCAGAGTTAAGTCGATTATCGATTTAAAGTATGTTAATTTACTTCTTCACTTTTAATAGATTTTTTGACCTGTTTTCAGCTTTACGGCGCCTCTTCCGAGACTGGTCGGTGACCCGCAAGTATTTCCCTTTGTTTTTCCGATGGACAGACTAAACCAACGTCATGCGCGATTTAAGTATCGTGATCTCATTAGAAAAATATATATGGCAAGATACTCGCGGTGGGTCGTCACTTCCTTCCGGGAGGCGATCGAATAAAAACCTGCAATTATTTTTTTGGTCGGATTTCAACTCGGGTCTCATTAGAGCAGCACAGGTGTGGATTTACAGTTTTAACAAAAAGATGTGCCTCAAGACCGACAAGTAATCAGCGCCGTTTCACCGCATCCACAGAAAAAAGTTTCCGGATCCAATGCTATTACACTTCAATGTATCATAAGATAGGTTCGATATAGCGCCAATCATAATTATTATAGAGAAAGGAATATTTTAATCTTAAATGAAAAATTCCAAAATCTAGAATAAAATTGATAGTACGTATCGTCTTTTGTAAAATATCGTGGTGCCAACTTCGTGCGTTGCATTTATACAGGGTGAGTCTTTCCATATCCGACAAAATTTTTGAGAAGGTAGAACGGATCGAGATGAACGGAAAAGTCCTGTACCATTTTGCAATTTTCGTAATAGTTAACGAGTAATTAATTATTAAAAATCGTTGTCTTAGGCCGGCCTATAGGCGCCCAATTCGAGCGCGTGGCAAGATGTGATCGCCCGGCGATCGATATTGCTATGCGCACATCTCGCCACGCGCTCGAATTGGGCGGTAGGCCGGCCTAAGACAACGATTTTTAATAATTAATTACTCGTTAACTATTACGAAAATTGCAAAAT
>NW_011967138.1:504336-559014 GCF_000949405.1 Vollenhovia emeryi
GTACCATTTTGCAATTTTCGTAATAGTTAACGAGTAATTAATTATTAAAAATCGTTGTCTTAGGCCGGCCTATAGGCGCCCAATTCGAGCGCGTGGCAAGATGTGATCGCCCGGCGATCGATATTGCTATGCGCACATCTCGCCACGCGCTCGAATTGGGCGGTAGGCCGGCCTAAGACAACGATTTTTAATAATTAATTACTCGTTAACTATTACGAAAATTGCAAAATGGTACAGGACTTTTCCGTTCATCTCGATCCGTTCTATCTTCTCAAAAATTTTGTCGGATATGGAAAGACTCACTCTGTATAAGTTACTCTTGTCTCAATATAGTAAGTCAATCTTTTTTAATTCGGTAGAGAAGAATAGGAATGATTGATTTTATTTTGCTATTGTCTTATTTTTATACTAAATGAGGTTGTGAGAAGTATAAATGCGTCAAGAATATTTTTTGTCTCGGTAACAGAAATCCTTTCTGAGGGTGCGAGTTGGGAAAAGTCGAGGGGTAAACCGCTTAGGGCATTGTGGTGTACAGATTTGCAGCATTACTCGGCATTTTTCGGGGCATTAGTTTGGGCATTAACCTTGCTGGGGCATTACAACGATAAAATAAGGTAAGGCAATGCCTGCTGGGCATTAGTGGACATTGGTCAGCGGTTTACCCCTCGGAAAAACTGTACAAAATTCACGCAGAAGTATTTAACTGCAAAGACCCAGCCTGGCCGAAAACGGCAGCTTCTCTAATAGTAAATAAAAACTCGTATCCTATTGCAGGTCTATTAGAATCGGGGTGAATCGCTTAGATCAGATTAGACGAGTGGAACCCTTTGTCCAGGCACCGTGTTAGACTCGCGACTTCTCGTTTCGCTTCCAACGTTCTCTCTGCAGCGTCGTCGGATTACGTCGCGGACGGCGGGGTGAAATTGCGCGGAACGTAGAAAATGTCTCAATCGCGCGAAAGGGAAGAGTATCGCAACCACCCTTGCGCAAGACCGAGCCGAAGCGATCGCAAGCGCGCGTCTGCACTTTCCAAGTACAGTAAGTTTCACGTAGGCGCGAGCGAGCGAAAATCGAATCCGAGACGAATCGAACTACCGGGCTCGCTCGATCCGAGGCGGCCGGTGTAAAATTAAAATGAGAGAGAGAGGGAGAGGGAAAGAGAGAGAGAGAGAGAGAGATTCAAGTCGGCAGTCGTTGGGACGGTGCCGTTTAAACGAAATCAGGATCGAAGGATCAATCGGGGCGCGAGGGGAGCGAGCGCGACTCGGAACCGGTGGCGAAGAAAGGGGGGAGGGAATGAAAAGGAAAGAAAAAAAAGAAGAAAGAGCGTGCGAACGGCGCCAGGAGCACAACCGGGTGATCGCGCCGGCATGGCACAAGGCTGGAGGTAATGGACGACCTTTCGAGGGCGCGATGCTCCGCCTCCGCCGGATAATTCGAGAAACAATGGCAGCCGACGACACGCACCGGCGTGACCGCGCAAGCGTCTCCCGCGCCCGGGGAGAGAGAGAGAGAGAAAGAGAGAGCAAAGGAACGAGAGACCGGCTTCCGCGCGCACGGGAGTGCGAAGTCGCGGGTTTTGCGTAACACCGCGCGCGGAATCTCCGTCGGCGTCGCACGCCGCGGGATTCGCGCAATCCGGGATGGCGCGCGAGGACGCGTCCGTCGTACGGTACATCGCGAGGTAGTTAAATGCAGCGCGATGTACCGTCGCATCCCGCGCCTCGAGCTCTCCGAACAGCGGCGAAGAATCGCGCGGAACCGCCCGACGCGGACGGTGAATGCACGCGTGGCGTTTCGCAGAACGAAAACGAATTCCTAATTTTCGAAATCGAGGCACGATAATCTCCGCAGATCATCGCGGAGATCCTCGCCGCGAGCTTTCTCCTCGTGCCGACTCCAGTTTGATTTCGTTACCGATTTAATCGAGATTACTTCTCGCCTCGGCTTCGCCCGATCGGCAGAGTTCGGTGTGATTTGTGAGGGGAATATGAAAAGAAAAAAAAAAGAGTTATTTAACCGCGCGCTTTCACAGGTTCTTCCGCGACGAAACGGTCGTCAAGGCGAAATATATTGACGCGATATATCGCACTTCTGAATGTCCTTTCAAAATAAATCGAGAGAAAAAAAGGAACGTATTGAATCGCATTGAATTTTGTGTGGGCGCAAAAGACAAACCTTTTGACGGGCGAGAATCGAACTAAAGGAGTAGCGAAATCAGTACAGATATCGGAATATCTGACTTTCTGCTTTAAATAACCGATTGGTAGAATAAAAAATTGTGGCGATTACAATAATGTGACAAGCAGCCTTTGTTATCTAATTGCGAATGCACTTGCTTTGATAAAAAGTTAATCAGTTGCTAACATTATCTTGACAATTTAGTTATCAAGACATGCAGCATTTAAAACAGCCGCAGAAAGGTACGCTTGGTTATCGTAGCCATTTCCCGAGGTATAAATATTCCTTTAATGGTATGACCGAAATATTAATATTCATTTATTCTAAATGTTTCTCATACGCGTATTTCTACGTCACTTTTCGAAGGACGGAATACGCAAGTCCGATAAATCACCGGTAGAAAAATGCGACGAATTTATCATAAAAAATGACGTGCGATATTTCTCATACAATATATGTCAGTGTGTCAAAATATATTTGACGCTGAGATTTACCGAAGGCTACGTCGCGGCGCGCTTTCGGCGCGTTTCGGTGACATTAAATTCTAAGGGAAATAAATCAACCTGCACGAATGATTGAAAGCGATGACCAAAACGCAACAAATATCGTCGAGAATTCGCGGACAAAAATTAATGACACGGGGAACACGAGAAAGTCAGGGACAAACCTTCCGAGTCGACCGAGTGACAAGTGACTTTCGAAAAGAAACCCATTCTAAACGCTTAGAACTTGGAAAATTTATCGAGTCACATCCAGGGTAGGCAAAATTCCACGTTTTTAAAAAACGAAGTCCATGTCAGTGGTAAAAACCGGCGTATTCCGGAAAGAAAAACGGCAAAAACTGGTCTTCTCTATTAAAAACGATAAGATAAGTAGAAAAAATGTAGCGAGCACCGCAAAAAATAATTGTTCACCGCATAAACTAAAACTTAGTGTAGAATTTAGAATCTCCGAAGTTCTCGTTTAGCATTTAAAACAAACTTTTTTTTTTCACGAAGACTATAAAAATGACTGATATTTCTATAAATATATTTTAATTTAAATATTAGTCAATTTTATAATTTTTGCCAATTTATTCTAAAGGATAAGGTCCGGGACGGTAAAAACTGGAATTTATCACGATTTTCTCCACCCCCTGGACTTTTCCAGCCAACCCTGATCGCATCTCGTGCACTTGGCGATGTCAAATATTTTTTAAAACCGCGCGCTGCTCAAAAACCCACGCCTCGACGGCCATAACTTAACTTTGATCTCCTAGATTTCTACATCTCTTCTGCTCGCAATCTCTAAGGACTTGTCTAAGTTGTTTATGAAATTAAAGTAGTCTCACGAACAGTACCGGCGTTAGGGCGGGGCGCGGTTGGGCGATCGCCCAGGGCGCCAAATCTGTAGGGGCGCCGCTGCCTGGTTTCACCTAGTTTGACAGTGAGAGAGATTCCCTGAAATATAAAAACAAAATGGGATTCGTCGTTCGATATTATCGCCCTGTCTTTTCTTTCGCAAGAATTTCGAGCCCTTGAATTTGAATGGGCGCCACGATAATCTTGCCCAGGGCGCCAATGTTGCTAAAACCGCCACTGCAGCTCACTTGTCCGAGCGCGAGTAAGAAAAATTTACTTTTATTTTCCCGTTTCCGTCACGAACAAAATTCACTTACGCTCGCATTTAACGGTATCGATCGTATTGTATAACATGTTAAGCGAACGATCGCAGAGGATTGCTATCGGGCGAGATATATAAAATTGCGCAAAAACTGAATTTTCTATTAAGGTAAGAGCAGCGCGATAGAGATCGAGTTCTCGTGATTCGCGCGCGTCTAAAGGTCTACCGCGCAACGTCCGCAAAGTGCGTGGCCTCTCTTGGTCCGTCTTAATTACACTTTTCGATGAAAAACACCTGTTGAGTGCCCCCCTCCCGCCTGGCAGATGCGATACGCCGATTATCGCAACGAACGCCGAGATCGCGGCTTTTTTGTTTACATCTCGCTTGTCGAGACCGGGGCGTAGTACAACGGTTAGAAAAAAAAAGAACTTGCTAATCACGCTACTTAATCGACGCGAGCTCATCGAGCGAGAGCGCCTCGATCTCTCCGCGATATAAAAGCCCAGCGCTTTTACGATCAACCGTTCGCGTTTTCCACGATGATTTCTCAACGCGATTCGCCGATTTCTTCTGCGCAACAAACATTAACGCGAAACAGAGGCGACATTCAACCGTTTTGATACTGGCCATAATTTATCTAGTTTATCTAACGCTGGAAGGACTCCAGAGTATCTCCGTTATCGGAGAACTGGATTTGTGGGTTGGGCGACCCGGTGTTACAAAAAGCCACGTGTCGTCGCGGTATTTTTAGCATCTATTATGATTCCGCGGAGAAAACGATTCCGTGTCGCACCATGTGCGGCCGTTTGGGGCGAACTTGAGACTTCTAAGGCCCGCGTCCGCGATGCTGGAACTTGGTCCAAGTTCTCGTTCCGCGAAATGTGTAGCCAATAAACTTGCAGCTTTTATGGAATAGCTGCAAGCCGATTGGCTGCACTATTCTCGAAACTAGAACTTGGGCCAGGTTCCGGGCATCGTGGACCTTTAGACCGGCAGTCTGAATTAGGCGGGTGTCTCGCGCGTACGAGCGCGACTAGCTCCGCTCTTTATTTTCAGATCACGATCCTCTTTACGGAGAGCGGACATTTGTATAACTAAACCTAGGTTCAAAAGCGATACGTTGCGCGAGTCCTGTCGGCGATTGAGTAGTCGTTATGGTCGCGGTCAGCGTAGACGCATGAAAAACCAAACTGCTGAATGGATCTCGGCTGTTGACGAAGGTCTCCCTACGAGATATGCATTGCTAGGGGGAATCACGACGCGTGTTTACATAACTTATTTAAAAGGGACAATCTTTATCTCCGGAGAAGCGTTCTGCCCTAATGAGGAAAAGTCTTAACTTAAGAGAAAATAAAAGTCGAATCCACGTGTCCATGTTACAGTTTCTGGGATCATTTTTTAGAGTTTTTCTAAATAAAAAAAGTCTTAGGCCGGTATTCATAGTTTGTTCTTATATTTAAGCTCGTCTTGAGTATACTTTAATGTGTTTTTAGCCAATCACAGAGCCGTATGTTGCTTCTTAAGACAACGCTTGAGATGATTTTGAAATAAGAGTCGATTATGAATACCGGCCTTTAAGTTACACTCCTAAATGTTTTTAAACTGGTAACAAAATTTAGGCCGATATTCATAGTCAGACTTTACACTCGAGATCTTGAAAATTTATCTAAAGATACTGTATGGAATGTGTTATTGGCTACGGAGTATCTAAAGATGGACTTGAATACAAGATCTGACTATGAGTATCGGAAAAAGGAAAATACCTATTTTGATGCAAAAATGCACAGATTAAGGTATTCTCCCTCAAATTGAATAAATAATAGGACCTTAACATGTTGATGCGATCTGAACTAAATGCTGAATTTCATCGTCTTGAGAAATTTTCATTTTTGGAGTCGAGACTGTTCTTGGCAGGACAGCGTTCTACTTCCAGCCGAAGACACGTACACAGAAAAAAAGTCAGATCAACTCTTATGTACTCAAATTAACGCGTTCGTC
The DNA here is from genome assembly GCF_000949405.1 of Vollenhovia emeryi. Classification (NCBI taxonomy): domain Eukaryota; kingdom Metazoa; phylum Arthropoda; class Insecta; order Hymenoptera; family Formicidae; genus Vollenhovia; species Vollenhovia emeryi. Next base: position 510,118 of record NW_011967138.1, read on the forward strand.
GTTTTGTATATATACGCGACAATCTATAATCTTCTTAAAAGCATTCAATCTTACGTTTCAACCATATTACAGCCTTATTTAAATACTGTAATTGCCGCTTCAAAAATACGTAGAATTCTTTTGACAATAAAATTATTTTAATCATTATAACCTTCGATTTTAAAATATGTATTAGCTTCCATCCAATAGTGTTACCTATCCATTCAAGAGAATTATACTTAAACAATAAGCATATATTTTCCTTGCTTAAATTATATTAAATTGCTTCATTCAAGTAAGTCTTTCTTGTTTTAAACGCAATATAATCTCGTTTCAAGATTTTCATGTTGAAACTAAACCTATTTTCAAAAGAAGAACATTCCTTTTTTTCTGTGTAGCTCGCGACAGGATGTATTTTACGAAAAGAATCTGCTGCCACGTCTCTCGGATGTCCGAACATTCGGGTATCAACCACCTCGATTGTCCCCGGACGTGCCAAGGAGCATATCGACCGATCTCTTTGGCTAATATGACATTTGTCGTACGACAAATTTTGCAAACGTGTTGATTGACTGCTAAATAGAAAATTTCTAGATACTCGAAAATTTTACTATCCTACAGCTAGTCAACGCGCTTAAAAAATTTGTCGCGCGACAAGTGTAATACCAGTCTCTCGCATGGTCGTATCTCGACATTTTCGTAATTTCCTGCTCAAACATTCATTCTGGATCAGAATGAATGTTTAAGCAGAAAAACCGGAAATTATGAAAAAAATAGGAGATACGACCTTGCGAAAAAGATCAGACAGAGATATTTTTCGTAAGGTCCCCCTCGCCAGCCACGTGTATCTTTTACAAACGCTGCGTAACAAAAACTAGTTCTTTATAAATAAGTTATATAAACACGCGTCATGGTCTCCGTTCGCCTTAATGGCGCTTTCCATTCGCCTCCGTCTTGGTCGAGTCGAGAAAAGGCGAAATTCCGGCGCCCCGAGGGCAAGAGTCTCTCACCAGAGTCTCTCGCTCGAATCGCGGTTGCAAGTGCGACGTCACGAATATTGACTCTTGGGACTCGCCTGTTGACGCTGTCTCGAGCTGAGATTAGTTTCAACCGAGTTTCTCGGCGGAGAGACGCAGCGCGCGATGAACGCGCGCTGAACGTCCGTTTTTACCGATGTGCGACTAACTTTGGTCCCGGTTCAACATACTTTTCATCGTTTCCGAAGTTACAAGTGCGACATCACAAATATTGACTCTCGGGATTCGCTGTTGACGCTGTCTCGCTCCGAGACTAGTTTCAACCGAGTTTCTCGTCGGAGAGGCGCAGCGCGCGATGAACGTCCGTTTCCACCGATGTGCGACTAACTTTAGTCCCGGTTCAACTTACTCTTCATCGTTTCCTAGGTTGCTGAGAAAAGTTTTACTCGAGAGATGAATCGGAAACCCTCGAAAAGGATTCGGAATGGCCGTCGAGTAAAATTTTCCTCGGAGAAGAAGATCCTAGGACGTAGTCCTGACAATTGGCAAGAGATCAAAAGTACGTTAAACCGAGATTGAAATCGATCTGCATTGGTAAGGTCCGCCTTTCGCCAACGTCGCTAACTTGAATCTCAGCTTAATTCATTCTTTAGCTCTTTCTAGGGGACAGTCAGAAGGAGACGAAGAATGAATTAAGCTAATAGCGAATTCGGTTGCTTGCACCAGTGCGCACTGAGTGCACACTAAGGCTCGTTTACAGTCAATTCTTACATTTAAGAATCGTCTTAAATGTCTCTTGAAATATTTCTTTGCCAGTAAAATGATCTGTGTCGCATCCATACGGATCATTTTTTGGCTAAATACTTTTTGAACGTGTATTTAAGACAAAGCCGAATATAAAAATTGACTATAAACACTTTGCGTGCACTCAGTGCGCACCAGTGCAGGCAATCGAATTCGGAATGAGTTCAAACGACGTCGCTGAAATCGGGCCTAAATGTGAACGCTGGCCTCCCATTTTGGAACCGCGCGGTTCCGAGTTTCCTGTTTCCGGAAAACGCGAGGAAGCACGTTTGAAACGAACGCGCCCTTCGGTGCGACGAGAGCCGCCGCTTCGCACGAATCCCCGGCGGGAATTCGCGCGGACGCGGACAATCGGCACGGATTCGCTCGATCCACCGGTCGATCAACCGGCGGAACCGCTCGCGGCGAGGTTTCCAATACAATCTCGTGGTCCCTGATCGAAACTGCCCGACGAACAAACGTACGCGATTCCGTTCACGTTAACAAAATACGCGGCGTCGCTCGACAGGTCGGTCGATCAAGCTAACAGGGGCTCGACCGAGATCACCCTTCGGCGATTTAGGCCTTAATCTTAGTTTAATTCACGTTCGCCTCTTTCTAACGGACGAGGAACGAATTGAACTAGGCTTAAAGTTAAGCGACGTTGGCGGAACCGGGCATTAGATCCACTTCTACTTTCAGCAATGTAAATTGTAACTTTAATCTTGGTTCAACTCGTTCCTCACCTTTTTTCCAAAGCCCGATCTACAGTGTGCCGTTTGCATCTAGAAACCTACTGTCAAATCTGCTTGGTGGAAAATTCATTGTTAAATCGTACAACCCATGATTCCGTGATTTCCGTTTCACGCTCACCGCAATACTCCCTTTATCAGTTGCTGTATTAGATCACTGAAGACCCGGACGTGGGTCGAAACGTTTCAGCAAAAGACTATATGATCCACGTTTTAAACCGCTCCGCGATTATTGGCTCACATCTCGGCCTCCCCTCATCGATCCCTCATCGTTTCTGGAACCCTCGCCCCTCTTCTTGACCGTATGGTCGTCGCGAGAAAAGATTTGCGACTGAATTCGATGGAAAAACCCGCCGTCTCGTGTTAGAAACCCACCTGATAACCGAGGACTCTCCTCGCAACTCTCGGGAACAGGGAAAGGGGTAAGCAGGGTGATTCTAAATCGAGCGAAATCGACAATAGAATCTACGTAGCCCGAGGACGGTCCCACGGGCCCCCGAGATTCATCTCCGCGAGCTCAACTCGTCCGTGGCGAACCACTTCCGCCTCGCGCGATCTCTCCTTCTCCCTTTCACCCGCCCGCTTCCTCCGCTCCGTCGCCTTACCTTATTCTGCAGCTCGTCGATGAGCACGTAGACGAGCAGCGTGATCTCCTCCTCGTCGGAGCCGAGCGCGTTCCCCTGGAGGCCGGCGGTCGTCATGTACAGCGTCACCAGGACACTCTGCGAACCGCCACCTGCCTCCCCTCCTCCTCCTCCTCCTGCCGCCGCACCGCCGGTCCTCGCACCCGTCATCGTCGCCCGCGGGAGCCGCGCACCTGGCAGCTCCGAAACGCTCTCCGCTCCCGATTCCTCCCTTCCCTCCCGCCCCTTCTCTCGCCGCTGCCGCTGCCGCGCTGCCCTCTTCAAGCACTCGCGCGACGTCCCGCGACGCCGGGGACGTCCCTATCACTAATCGCTCACTAATTATCCGCCACGCACGACATTCTCTTTCTCTCTCGCGCTCTCTTTCTCTTCCTCGCGCGGGACGAACGGACGCACGGCGATTTGAGGTTATGAATCCGATACAGCGTCGACGGGCGGCGCACCTGGAGCGACCCGAAAAAGAGAGGAGTAAAAAAAAAAGTTGCCCCGGTCCGCTGTCCGTGCACTCGCGCAGGATCGATCCCGACGGCGGGTGCTCTCGTCCGTCTCTCTCTCTCGCTCGCTCGCTCGCTCCGTGTTCCCTCGGTCGGACGGAGCGCCGTCGAAAGTCGCAAGGTTCTTCGCAGCACTGACCGTGCGTCCCCCCGGCCGAGCGTAACGAGGCGAACACGTCGTCGTCGTTGCCTCACCTGGCGACTGCGCGTCGACGCGGCCCCTCTCTCTCGTTGGCCGGAGCCCCTGGCTCGCTCGGCGTCTTACCGCGCGCAGAGAGGGGAGGGAAGAGAGAGAGAAAGAGAGAGAGAGAAGGAAATGCTTATTGCGCGCCGTGCGGAAGGTGTTCTTGTCGGGCATACGGCAAAAACGAATTAATATCACGCGGAATTTCAATCGGCGTTAATGACGAGGTTACGTGCCGGTGTGCGTGAAGATATCGAGCGCTCGGGCGAGAGAGAGAGAGAGAAGAGGCACTTGTTGCGCGCCGTCGAACGGTTCTCTTTTCCCGTCGCGCGGCAAGTAACGAAACGAACAAATATCGCGCGGAATTTCGATCTGCGCTTAATGACGGGTTAGATAGGTGCTCGAGCTTGGTGCACGGGAACTGAACGGAGATAAAAAAAGAGAGAGAGAGAGAGAAGAGAACGTCCGTCGCGCGCACGCGGCGCCGAGGAAATATTCTGGAATAGTCCGCCGGCGTACGGGAAACGGGTCGCGAAAACGTGCCGCGACAACACCGGACGGAATTTGCGCCGAAGCGGCGCGGAGTCGATTCGGGGTCGAGACACGAGCCGCGATTTCGGCGGATCGTCGGATTTACCGTAGATCGGCGAGCGAGAGAGACGGGGCTACTCGCGTCGCCGCCATGTTAACCTGCGGCGAGCACCGTTCGTTGGGTTATTTACTCCTTCCGGCGCGAACTTCCGAAATACCGCGGTATAGGTGTCGCTCGAAAAAGCGTGACTGTATTTGGAATCGAGACCACCTGAAGAACGTGCGCGGAGAGGGGGCAGGAAAGAGAGGGGGAGCGTCGAGTAACCTGCCCGCTCGCTCCTCTTGTTCGCACGAAGAAGGAGGGGATCAGCGCGAGGGAGAGAGAGAGAGAGAGACTGAGGCGGGGTGGCAAGGGGGAACCGCGCAAAGGAGAGAGATGGCGAAGGGAAGAAATGGAGGCTACCTCGCGCGCGGATACACGCCGGGAAAGAGGAAGCGAGGACGCGCGAAAACGCGAGGGGCGCGGCGGGGAGGGTGGGAAAGCGCGGCGGTCCCTCGCTCGCGGATTTCCGTCGCTCGGCGCGGGGGCCCCCCTCGTCGGCGGGGATCGAGGCTGCGGAGGAAAATCGGCGCGACGGAGGGAAAGGCGCAAAAAGCTCGAAGCGGTCCGCGCCAGGTGCGCAGACGCTCCGCTCGCCGGCGCTCGCCGACTCGCCGAGTGTCACCCCGCTCGCTCCATCTCTCTGTCTCTCTCTCTCTGGGCCACTGGCCGCGTCCTGAACGTGTCGCCTCTCCTCTTCGCCTCGCCCCGCCGTGCGGCGTTACGCTCATGGAGGATCCGTGCGGCGTGCACGTGGAACGGAACGCGCCGTTTCTCACCGCTCGACGTCCACCCGCGATGCCCAAGAATCCTCGTCGCTTCGATACTCCGGAATTCCGTGCGACGCGAAACGTGACCGGTGTACCGGCGAAAAGGGCGCGCGCGGGATAATGGCGCGAGTGCGCGCGCGCGCGCACACACACGCACACGGTTGTTCCTGGTGACCGCAGGAACGTATCGCTGTATCGTCCTGGACGTAGACTTGTACTTATGTAGATAGACCGTACGTTTTCGTGTGCAACGGTTGATGTTGCGTCGAAGGAGAGAGATGCGTGCGGTCAGACTCATTCTCTCTCTCTTTCTCTGTCTGTCACACACTTGGGTAGGAAAAAGCGAGAGAGAGAGAGAGAGAGAGAGAGGAAGGATACGCATCTCTTCCTAAGAGCAAGCCAGATGACTAACTCTCTTCCACTTTCCTTCTCCTCAGCAGTTGTACAATTTAGATAAGGAAAGCGCCTGATTCATCACTGTTTCCTCTTTCATTTTCGTTATCTTTATCTCTCAAACTTGAGCACATAATTCACCTATATCTACATGTCTACAGTCTTGGACACCCCGCGGGCTTGCTGCCGACCGAGGTTCGTAAAGGAAGTTCCACGCACGCTCGGCACCGATGCAGGGGTGGCAAGACGTCAATTTGTCATTTCAACGCTCTCTTTTGAAAAACGTTTTCGACAGTTTGAAAATCACACCACGCCCGAACAATCACTTGTCATTCACCCGGACATTCTTTTTGCGGCAACCCTAGTAGCACAGTGCATTGACTAAACGTTGGCCCAATACAGCCAAATATTGGGTCAATGTTTAACCAATGTTTGTTCAATGCACTGTGCTACTAGGGAACGAACGCCATTTGCAATGCACAATCTTGACGAAGGCAACAGATTTCTTCGATGTTTGATAGCTTTTTTTTCATACTGACGCGCGCACTTGGCAACTTTTTAATTGTTCTTGAAGCAAAAAGGTAACTTTTAATGTCAATAGAGACGTTTGCTGGACGAGAGCCACGCGCGTCGCGAGAGACTCAAACGTTTCGAGATCCCGAGAAGAAAAGGACTTTCTTCCAGAATTCGCCGGAGCTCGAAATGTATTTTCTCGGACCAAGGTACTACAGCATTTCCGTGTCGCGTCGATAATCGGCCGGCTCGCGCGGGTCTCGTCTTTCTCCCTGCCCTTTCCTCGTTCGATATGATAAAATATTCCGATACGATAAAACATGCGACCGAGCGTCGTGAGCGCCGGCTATCTCACATTTCATCGGCACTTGGTGTCATTTCGTAAAGAACCCTGCGGCTATGCGGCCAAGTCGTCGAATTTATGCGACTTCCGGCTGCGTAATGAAGGGGGTGTCCCGGACAAGGAAAGAGATCCGACCCCCGACCTTAATTTCAAATGACTAATAGCGAATTCGGCAGCTTGCACTAGTGCGCACTGAGCACTCGCTAAAACCCATCACACAATAGGAAAGCACAGGCAATAGGAATAAGGAATAGAAATACGGAATAGCAACCATAGATATAAGAGTAGATTCTGAACGAGCCTCAAGTCTATCACACAATGTCAGACAACAGGCAATAGGAATAGGGAATAGAATTTTTGACGCGTTGGATTCGTCGGAAATTTTCTTTCAACCAGTCCAACGCATCAGAAATTGTATTCCCTGTTCCTGTTGCCTAGCATTGTGTGATAGGCTTCAGTGCGCACTAGTGCAAGCCATAGTATAACTAGTGGGTCCACTCCGTCATTTGTCTCGTTTTACGTCGATCCCTTTTGCGCGCCCGACATTGCTCTGGGCAGACCAATGAGAGAAAAGTTGCATGTGCGGTAGTGCGGCTTCGACGAATACGTGTACACACATACGTCGCTGGATTCGGTCCGAGTGTGTGGCGGAATAACCGCGTGATCGGGACCGCAAAGATCAAAGGAGTCGGTAGAGAGTGGACCTACCAGGGTGAGTTCCGTTTCACGCATCATGTGCATAAAGCCCGTGTCACACTACGTGTATTGTGGATCACGGATCGGATTGAAATTGCGGATCGCGGAGCGCAATTCAACCAATCGGATACGAGGCTGTCTCGTCTGATTGGCTGAAATGCGATCCGCGACCCTCAATCTCAATCCGATTCGCGATCTGCAATGCGTAGTGTGACACGGGCTTTAAGCCCGTATCGGACTACGAATTGAGATTGGGATTAGATTGAAATTGGGCCAATTAGAGTGAAAGTTACTGAACTTGAGATTAGTAAACTTTGCTGTGATTGGTCAAATTTCAACCCAATCCCAATCTCAAATCGTAGTCTGATACGGGCTTAACGCATTATTTGTTCTTCTTTAACATTTGGTGAATAACAAAGATAAATAATGCATCATGCGTGAAACGGAACGCACCCTCAGTTATACCACGGTGTAAGCTGTCGAATTCGCTAGAATATTCGCGGTGGCGCGTGTCGCGATCGCCCAGCGAGAAACGACTCGTCATGTATCAATATCAAAACGATGTCGATCGGACATCGTTTCGACGAATCATTTCTCACGGGGCTCGCGCGCCGCAACGGCGAAAATCTCGCGAGTCCTCCGCCCGCTTTCCTTCGCGGTTGCGAGCCGCGCGCGCGCTCGGAAGAAATCGCGAGGAAGCGATTGCTATTAAGCATCGCCGGCAATTATGAGAGAAAGTACGGAAAATGGCCGCGGCGAGGAAAGCGGCGCGGGCAATCGCAGCCGCGCCGACGTCAAACTCGTTCCCATGTTTTCGTCGCCGAGCTTTGTCCTTTTTTCCCCGTTTCCTTTCGGCGCCCGCCGGATCGATCTCCCCCGCTCGCCCGCGATTGATCGTTGACCCTCTCCGCGCGCGATAACGATCGCTGTCGTCCCCGAGCGACGAGAGAGAGAGAGAGACGAGGCGGCTTCGTCGGAAATACCGCAACGTCCGATTCCGCCGAGTCACAACGTCGCGGCACACGCGCGCCATTTCCTGCCCTTTCTCAATCTGCGGGCGCAGTGCCGAGACTGTCACGACGGCTGCAATAAATTTGCACTTTTTATGCGTATCGACATGCAACAGCCCGACGATGACCCAGTCAGATTGCGTGTATTCATGCATATTTAAGCGCGCTCGCATAAAATATCGCGCCCCGTCCCAGCGCGGCGAACGCTGATCCGTGCGCGCGCGCGATCAGGTTTCGAGACGATCGCAACCGAGATGGATACACCGAATTGCGCGACGACCGCGAGACCGGTGCTCGGCGCTCGCTCGTCCCTTATCTGGATTCGCGTGCGCGGATCTAGACGTAAACACGCGGAGGTAGCACGCGACATTTGCGCGCGCTGGCATTATGAGCGGAAGAGAGAGAGAGAGAGAGAGAGAGAGAGAGACGCGACAACGTCAACGCGATGTCTTTCCGTTTCTCGTTGCCTCTCTCTCTCTCTCTCTCTCGTTCGATCTATCGTTAGGAAAAAGACGTTCCTTCGCTCTCCGAGAAACGAGAGGGGGAGATAAATAAAGAGAGGAGAGAGAGAGAGAGAGGGAGTCGGTGAATTTCATAGGAATATCTGGAGGAGCGAAGCGTCTCGGTTCCTAGACGAGAGAGAGCGATGCGTGTCGCGTCAGCGGCGCGGGATTGGCCGATCACCTGTTGCCCGCTGGCCACGATTGGCCGGCCACCTGTTGCCCGCTGGCCGCGATTGGCCTGGCGCCGGCGGCGTCTAAGCGGCCGCTAAGGGAAGAAAGAGTCGACGCCGGGCGTCGGGCGCGCGCGCGCTGCTTCGCGGATATGTTTTTCTTCATAGCTCGCGTCTCGCTGCCACGACAGGTACGCGTCTTGCCCGAGTTCTCGTCGGGGAGATCGCGAGCGAAATTCACGCTCAGCGTCAGATCTGGAAACGACCGATGTTGGGGATCGATTCGAGCCGCGTCCGACGCGTGCTGTCCCTTCGAATCGTCATCGACCAAGAGTTCCCTCTTGTCATTTCTACACCTAAGGGCCCGGGGACTCTATTCCGTACACGGTCACCGACAACTACCGATAACGTTAACGACGTTCGCGCAGCTTTTCTACCGTGTGAAAAAGCCGCGCAGAGAAGGGAAAGAGAAAGATGCCTCTCGCGTTATTATTCGACCGGAATACGCACTTAATTCGAACGGTACTTCGGGGCACAAAAAAAGCCGCCGGGGATCCACAAGTTTTTCGCGGACAATTGTCCCGAGAACGATCGTGCCGCTTTCCGTCGATCTCGTCGGATGCTAGTCGTCCGACATTGTCGTAGGCAGGACCGCGGCAAATCGGGAAAGCCAAGGCTTCGATTCAGGGAACCGCTGCAGGCGCAGTCGCGTCTTAATCCCGGATAATACGTCCCTGAGAGATAATTAAGGCGGCGTTCGAGTCCCAGCGAGCAAAGTCTGCCTGGATTCCAGTATCGAGATCCGGTTTACGCTCTCGGACTCTGTCCCAGCGATACTCGTCACCGATATGAATATATTATCGATATGAACACGTTGCCGCGCGTTTATTTTTATTGTTATTGTGATGTACTATATCGCCGTTGAAAATTTATCAGCCGTTTCCATGGCCGCCGGCTGGTCTCCTTTTGGTCATCGGCCGTTCTCGATTTATATCATTCGCGCCGTTTCCTCCACGTAACAGCTCGATTCGCGTGGCAGAACGAGATTCCACCGGCCGTCAATACCGAAACGGGAACCAGCGGAACTAACGAGCGATTCGACGGAGACATTCCTGTTTTCAGGTCCTCCGCAGCTTCCGAAAGCCCCTCGGCGCTTCGCTTGTACATTGGGGGGGGGGGGGGGAAATTAATGAAATACAATTAACTTTCCAGGAAGACGACGTATATATAATTGACGCTCGCACTTATTCGAGCCTTCGTTTCATTATTAACGCGCTCAGCGATAAGTACGCGATATCTTTTATGCGATTTTATTTATCGCCGCAGTTTTTAAGCGTGCAACGCGTAAATGTTAAATAAAAAAGCGGGCGCGCGTGAATATATTGGGAGAGAAAAAGCTACTGCGCGTCCAGAAATCCAGCGACTCTCGATGACATTTCAGGATCCGGATTTTCGAAGTTACAAATCGGTCGATTCGGGATTCAAATTGCATTTTTTTTTTCTTATCAAGAATCCGCGATCCCGAAGTTCTCTCGGTTGTAACGGTTCCACCGTCTATCGGAGCTGAAAAGGCGAATATCAATTCCGTCCGCCTAAAAAACCACGAAAATCTAACGGTCGTTTCTCTCTCTCTCTCTCTCCTTCTCGTTCGACCGTTCCGATGCCGATTAACTGTAACCGTCATTCAATTGTCTCTCTCTCTCTCTCCCTCTCTCGGCCTTTCCATGATCCGCACGAGGAGAGAGATGGAGCGTTAAAGGGACGACGAGGTCGATCCACTTTAAGATCCTTCCAGTGAGCAAACTGTAGTGTGACAATAGATTTTGTTCAGGCGTTGCAACAAATCCGGGATCACCTGTGTCCACATTAAACTCGCGTTTTGCTGGCAAAATCTGCCGGTGTAATCTCAGGCAGCGGTTTGTTGGCAGGTCCGCAATTTCGTAAACATTTAAATGCGATATGCGGCAGTTAAATAGTGACAGAACGGCACCCAGTGAGAAACGATTCGTCGAAGCGATGTCAAATCGACATCATTTCTCGCTGGGCAGATTCCGCTGAAAACACGTATGCTAGATTAATTGATACAAGAAGTTAGCGTTTACGATCGAGTCAGAAGCGAAAGAGAGAAACTGAACAAATTGTAAGATCGAGGATACTGGATACGGATATCGAACTGTAAAGTCCAGGATGTGGTAAGATGGATAAGGTCAAGACGCCGAAACCGGAAAGACACGTGGATCGAGTGATGAGTAGTCGAGTGGGAGCTTAGGAAGATCCGACAGTACAGTCGGCCACCTGGAAAACCACCGAAAAGAAAAAGGCATAAGTATCTGACGTCTCAAGATACTCAAAAGCACTCAGTTATAGGAGAAAGTTCCCTATCATGAGATAGGCTGCCAATATGAAACAGCAGGGTTTCTGCTACATTAACAGGCATCATCTGTTGGTTCTGTCATGCTCTTGGAGTGAAATGTATTTAGCGGGAAATTCATTGTTCGTGTGAACGTTGTGAGAAAAGATTTTTGATTGAACTTGGATGTTGAAAGCCCCGGCGAAAATGAAGATCGGAGCGTAAGGCAAGTTGCAAGTAGAGACTGACAGAGAGGTAAATGAAACTGCTAGAAAGCGTAAATCGAAACAGCGGAATGTAAAAGAAGCATTTTAAGAAGTTAATTCGCTTCTTTTACGTTCCGCTGTTTCAATTCGCGCTTCCTAGCAGTTTCGTTTACCTTTCTGTCAGTCTCTACTTACACCTGCCTTACGTTCCGATCTTCATTTTCGCCAGGGAGCCTACTATCTCCTGTTACAGGTCTGTTTCACAATAGGGGACTTCCCGTTACTATGCTTAAAAGCACTAAAGACTGATAGAGGAGATAGAACACCGTCCTATCACAAGAAGAAGAAGAAGATCCTGTTTGCGTTTAGTCACTGCAGTCCTTCTATCATTATACCCTGTTATTCGATTCCGTTGGCATTTTTCTGTCCTATCGGCAAAACTTGTAGCAGAGATAGCTTTCAAAATCCGTTTTCGACAGATTTGACTATCCGGGGCTCTTACGCGCGGCGCGAGAGGACACGGAGAGCGGATTCCCCGCTGCGCGGGGAACTTTCTCCCGGACGGGTGCTCAACGCTCATACATGTGGCTCTTGCGTCTGGCCACGTAACTTTCGAAACGACAGGACAGGTCTCTCGCGGATCGCCCGTGCATTCCTTCCAACGGCGGCTCGCACACACGGGACTGATCCTTGCGCCGCGACCTCGCGGACTCGCATACAGATAATCCGTTAAGATGCACGCGCGACCCGTTCAAGTTGCGTAGAAACGACATTTCGTAGGAATATCGTTTAACGTCACTGTCAAATTCTGCGAAAATGCTAGAACTGCTCATCATTTAACGAAGGCCCTTGCGCAATGCCTGGATAATGAAGCGAGAATACAGTTCAACGTATAGTATTTATATACATATTTTAATTCTCCCTCGCGCGTCAATCGATTTTAGACCTTGCGTCGTTCGTCCGAAATCGCGAAACAATCCCGCGGTTTACCCCCTGCGTCGCGATAGCGGATCACATTGCCTTCACCGTCTTGAACAAGCGGCTAGCCGTTAAATCTATATAATACCATTAAGCGTGTACCGGGCCCTCGATTGGCATCGCTGCGCGACTGAAAGTTACAGAAAAAACGCGTACATTCGCACGCACGTTAACAAATTGGCTCGGCCACGAGCGTTAATCAGCTTTCGGCGGACGAGTTCTGGCTTCCCGCGGGGACGTGCTTTTCACCGCAGGAAGAGAGAGAGAGAGAGGAGGGGGGGGGAGAGAGAGAGACCCTCTCTCGCGCGAGAGGAGGCCGAGGATCCCGGGTCCGAGGAAGCCGGGCCTCTTCCCGGGAAGCGCGGCGCGCGAGGAAACTGCTCTCGCCGGCGCGATGGGGACGAGGAAGCGAGAGGAGGCGATCGGGAGAGAGCGAGCGAGCGAGAGCATCGTGGTCGCTGACCCGGCCGGAACGTTGACTCCGTGTAGTCGGCCCCCCTCCTCCCTCCCCCCCTCCCTTACATTTTCCCCGGGGTCTTGCCGTGTAGCCGTACCTTCGATTACGCACGCGCGCGCGGAGTTACCTTACCTCGCTCTCGTCGCGCTCCGCGTTCCCGAGGAATCTCCGGATTCCCTGCCCCCCCCCGCCCCCCCTCACCAACCCGTTCCCGCCCCGCGACACCACGCACGCGGTTTTTCCTCCCCGCGACTTTTCCAACGCGGTACCTTACTTTCCGTTTTACCTCCTCCGCGCCGATCGCCGTTACTCGTAGGCGCCCGCGCCTGTGGCTTCGCCCATTCATTTTTCTCCCTCCCCCCTGGCCGCGTACTCGCAGTACGCGTCTCGTCTCACGGCTACCCTGGCGGGAAGGTGACCATTGTCAATTTCGAGATATCCCCTCGCGACGTCGACAGATGCGCCGCGAATAAAGCGTCCTTGACATTTTTGCGGCACTGTAGCATTTGTCTTTCTTTTTTTTCTTCACGAGTATACATATACTACGATACACACGGCGTTCAGTAGCGAATGTATTAATAGGTGTGTGTAACATAAATTAACGGTGACGGCATAGCGAATTCGGTTGCTCGCGCTGCGTGCACACTAATTGAGACTTTATAGTCAGTTCTCTGCTTAAGATCGTTTTATATAGCGACTTCGGTTGCTTGCACTAGTGCGCACTGAGTGTGCACACGAAACCTTGATTACAGTCAACTCCTATAATTTAGGGAACGTCTTAAATATCTCTTGAAATATTTCTTAGTCGGTAAAATAATCTGTACAACATCCATACGGATCAGTTTTTGACTAGATACTCTTTGAACATGTATTTAAGGCAAAGTTAAATATGTATACCCGTACAGCACACAACTTGCAGTTACATTGCAATAACATTGCTACAATATTGCAACATTGCTGTAATGTAGCTGCAATGTAACTGCAAGGATTGTGCTGTATGGGTAAAAATCGACTATAAACAAGCCTCAGTGCGCATTGTCAGCGTCCACTAGTCAACTAGTGCAAGCAATCGAATTCGCTATTAAATGTATGTTCGAAAACTACCTAGTCAGCTGCTTCATAGATCATTTTACTGACTACCCTAGCGGAAAACATTTCTATAACTACAAAAAGTGACTTGAAATAGAAATTTGTAGAAATTTTTATATCCTCGTTGAAACATTAATTTTTTTGTAAAAGTATCTACGAAATAGTACCACAAATTACAATGTTCTCAAATCAAGAAATTAATGCAAGCAGTATTTCACAAAAATGTACAATTTTGTAAAAATTAGTACAAACTTTACTAGTTTCAAAATTTTGAGAAAGAACCAAATCTTATAAAGAATTAAAGCATCTGCTTACTCGTAGAATATCACAAAAATCAACAAAAGTGTTCCAATTCCAGCATTTTCATGTTGATTTTTATAACACTTTTTAAATTTACTAGAATTTAGTAGAATTTCTTAGATTCTGGCGGTTATATTTTAGTCTCTGTAGAATTTTGTAGAATTATTTCCGGCAGGATATGAAGAAATGTTTCAAGAGGTACTTCAAGACGATCCTTGAATACACGAATTGACTGTAAACGAGCCTTAGCGCGCACTCAGCGCGAGCGACCGAATTCGTTACAAGCCATGTTCAATATAATGAGATCGGTAATTCCATTCGGCTATTCCTAACGCGTAGCGGCAACGGTAACTCTCGAGAGTTTTCGCGATAGGCTCTCGATGCACGCTGACGTCCCTCTCCCACTCGGGCGGCCGCCGAGAGATCTGTGATTAAATTCGAGAGAAACGCGCAGCGCTCGGGCGATAATTGCGTTTCGGAGCGATCTCGCGGTGCGACGCGTGTACCGTTAGAATCGTTATCGTTCCCGCATCGGAGGAGTCTGGGACTCGAGTCCTACTTACTAACGGTACCCATTTATTCCCGAGCGGAGGGCTCGCCGGCCCTCTCCCTCCCTCCCGCTCATCCCCTTCCCCGCTTTTAGCGCGGAGGATCCTCTCGGTTTACGACCGCCTCGCGATAATGGCCTAAGCGTTATTGATGGCCGGACGAGCAGGAGGTGCCGCTTTTTGTCACCGATAACGAGAATTACCGACATTGACGTCCTCCCCGTGGCATTCTTTCCGTCCGCGCGTCACGCGGAAGCTGAAGAAAGCTAATTTAAGAAATCGTAGAAAATTACGGCCTGTTTATCCGGGAAAAGAGAATTGCGGAACGAGGGAGATCGTTTTCCGCCCGGTATTCAACTTAAACTGATTCTTATGCCTAAACCGTGAACGTGGAAATTTTCATTCACTTTTCGAGCGAACGCCCTTTTCCCAACGTGTACGTCGAAACGACGAAAGTGTATGTAGCGTAGCGAAGAATTACGTAAAGGAACGAATTGTCTAATTATATTTTACATTATAAATTACGAATCCCCAAAATTTATCGCACATTTATCGGCACCAGGAAACTTTACATAACAAATAGAAAATCAAGAGGAACAAAAGTTTCTTTCGATACCGAATGCCTAAATAACCAGAAATTCCTCCTGAGCTCGTGCATCTCAATTTTTATACAACACAATAGTTATATTAGTAATCGTTTGACCAGATCGATTTACGATGCCTCCAGTCAAAGATTGCTATTTTGATAAAAACATTTTCATGTTGCAATTAACGTATATCGTACAAAAGAAATATTACATGCGCCTGTACAATATATTTTCCCCACAATTCCGTTCTGGAAAGTACGTGTGAAATACTTTGGTAATCAGCATCTTCATATTGCAATTAACGTACGTCGTGCAAAATACATATTACATGCGCTTGTACAACAATATATTTTCCCCGTAATTCCGTTCTGGAAAGTACGTGTGAAACACTTTGACAATCAACGTGTACGTACGTAAAAAGTCAGGTATTTTGCTCGCGGCGCTATCAAATACTATCACGTAAGTCGGTAACGCAACTTCGCTATTTTTAACGTAATTATCGTCGAGCCAGGCTGTCGCGTTTGCGAAGAATCGATCCGCCTCGTCCACGTAATCCTCGACGTTGTCCAAGTTGGGCTCGCACGTTAGAAATCTTATCGTCGTGTTTACGTGCAAGTGGCTGTACAACGGCGTGCTGTGGCACGGGGTCAGGATCAGCGTGTCGGTCGATGAGAGGTCCGCGGCAGTTATTTCGCCCCGCAGGCTCTCCATTATCGCTAGCGTGCCACGTTGGTGGATCGTGGAGAAGAACAGTCCGGTCATGACGTTGCTGCATACCAGCAACGCCACGAGTCCTTTACGCACGTCCGCCGTGACTCTGACGGTCAGACGATTGAGGCAGGCGAAGCTCGTGTAAATCAGCAACGGCAAGAGGGGCAGAATGAATCGAAATTCCTTGTGGGACAGTAGCGAGTAGACGAGCAAGGTCCAGCCGATGGTCAGCAGCATGATCGACTCCCGAGGGAAAAGAGCGGAACGCCTAGCTATCAGGCAACAGCTGAGTAGAAACGGAACGACGTGCAGTCCGAGCAACACGGGTAAAGCGGCATAGATGTACCATAACGCGTGCCCGACGCCGTAAGTGCTCCCGACGTTCCCGAGCACGTTCAGGCGGAAGAACCTCCAGGGTGTTATCACAAACGTTCCGTAACAGTGACTATCTATCGATACAGAAATAGCGGCGCAAGTAAGACATATCAAGACGTATCGGGCCAGCAATACTCTCCTTTCCAGACTCGTGAGAATGTGGTATAGGCACAAGGGCAGCCACATAATCGCAGCGGTGGGCCTGGCCATGCAGAGAAGACCCACGATCCACAGGAATCTCACGCCTTGTACGTGGCCTTCTCTCCACGGGAACATGGACAACGCTATAACGGTGCAGGCGGTCTCCACCGAGTTTATCAGCGTTCTCGTGGCGCAATAGTACCAGTACCAGTTCAAGCACAGGGAGACGAGCATCCACTTGCTTTTGGTCCACATGTAAAATCTGTAATCTGCGTAGGCAACGAGGACGGCTTGGAGGACACGGGGCAGCGTCGTCAGCAGCAGTGCAGAGTCCAAGGATAGGACGGCGAGCGTCCGATAAAGAATTGAGATGAGAAACGGATACGCGTAACTACGAATCATCGTCGTCCATTCCCACGTGAGGTGTCCGTACCCGAAGGCCAGGCGGTGCGCCACCTCCAGCGACTGCCAGTATTCGTCCGGCACGTGAACGGTCCGCACCAGGAACACGCCGATCAATCGCCACAGTATCAGGAGCGACAGCAGTTCAAGCCGCCTCGGCAGACGCATCTCGCTCGAGACGGAGACATAGGTTTCTCGAGTTTCACTCCATCTCCGCGAAAGGCCAGCTCAATCTGAATAAGAAAAAAAAACCGAATGCATCCCGGATAACCTAAGTCTCTAGTTGTGCCTCGATGCTTTGTTCTTTAAAGGAGAGAAAAATTGTCATACCGAATGGATATACCGTAGTTGAGATTGGGAGCGGAGTTACCTTGGGATTTGGCTCTTGTCTCTCTGTCACGACGGAGCAATGTACATATTTTTTTTACACCTCATTCGACGCACAGCCATAACCTCCATCGTGAACTAGGAGGCTGTGCGAGCTGCACCTGTTGCACCGAAAATCGCATCTCGATATTCTCGATCGACGTCCCCCACCAAGCTATTAACGACATGGGGGGTGTTCACCATAGAGGAAAGAATAACTGGAGTGGGAGCAATTTCTCCTCGGCCTGTCCAACCAGACGTAAGGGGAAACAATAAGCGCCATATTAGTGCGGTCTACTGGAGCGCGACATTTGAAATCGTAGTAAATACAATGTCGAAAGAATGATACACTCTTGAGATAATGTTATTTCTTATAATGTACACGCACCGGCGGAAATGCCGTCCGTCTTCGTCAGACTCGCACACAACTTCTCGCCGAGAAGAAGAAGAAGCGGCCTCTCTCGCTTACACGGCTCGCGAGGAAGATGGTAGATCGCATCGACTCCAACCAAATTTCCTCACTACCTCACTACCGTTGCTATGTTTATGTCCCGCCAGTCCCCGCAGCCCGGGCGCGCTCCTACCGCTTGAGCGGCAATCCCCACTTTTGGTACCTCACCTACAGGCGGGAGTGCGAGACCCGACGTTGTGTGCACGTGGTTTTAAAAATTTGTAATATGTTAAACTTTTCTCCTGAAAGAAATTAATCGTAATTTATAAACTTAAAATTTTTTAAACGTAACATAAGTAATGATATACTCTTTTTTAATAGCGAAATACATACATACATATGCATATATCTTGGAATAATATTATCTCAAGTACAGAAGATGTATATTGCAAGATAAAACTCGAGGCAAATATAATAAATATAATGGATAGGTTATCTTTGGAATCAAGTGAAAATATATAATTAAGTACTTACATATGGAATGTACTTTGCATTATGCGGGGTCTACAATGAGAGTCGCAGAGTCGCAGTCGTAAGAATAATCGACGATATGACATCAAATTGATATCATCTTGACTTTTCATTTTCCTTGGGTGAATGCATTAATGAAAATGTTACTTGCCACGTGTTCACACTATAGACAGAGAGAAACCTGAGAGCGGCCACGCCGGCTGAAGCTATACTGAAGAATTACAAACATAAATTATCTGCATGATGTTTACATCAATTTTTTTTTCATGTAGTCAATCATGTTAAGAAATCATTGAGCGCTCACTCAACAGTTGTGTCTGCTGAACGCGGCCACTGATAGCTCCGCTTTTTGTAAAACTACGCGTCGGCCAATTGCCTTTCCGTATTCGTGAAACGACGATTGGCTATCGCGTCCCTTCCCGTCACGTGGTCGAGCGTTTCCGCGTCCGGTGTGCGCGATGTCCTGTGCGAGAGTCAGCGAGAGGCCGTGTGCGCAAGGCATTATACGTAAGACCGCCACGCACGACGCACACCGTGGGCTCCGCTGTATATATATCCCGCTCGCCATTACGGCATGATACTCGAATCGATCAGGCGAGGTCTGTAGCCAACGATATTAACGATACTCCTCGCGGACGAACGGTACGAAAGTCGATATCGCATCGTCGCAGGTAAGTCGATAGCTGATCGCGCCGAGGCCATCGCCGCGTTCGACACACGCGAGGGATTGAATTGAACTTCGATAGCGCGAAGGAGCACGTTTGACGGCGGTGAGACACGAGGGGAGGGAATAAATCGGAGCGTGTGCGTAGCCGCGCGGCGAACGGCCGGGCATTCTCGCCACGTCCCGGCGCGCGGGACGACCGACGCGCGATGCGTCCCCGCGTGGCGTCGGGCCTCGTGGCGTCTCCGCTTTTCTGAGACCGCTGCCGGACACGCGGTGAATGCCGAGAACCGTAGAGACGATCGTATACATGCGGGCAGCGCCGATCGCGCGCCGATCCGACCGGAGTTGACCGCTATGGAAAACAAACAGGCGCTGGCGAACGGCACGGCGAAGCCGGGTACGTCGGAGGACACGAAGGACTCGAAGAACGAGATACAAATGGTACTGGCGAAAATGATGGAAGACAAGCGCACGTATACGTACAAGAAACTGGTCGTGCCGCCGTCGATGCGCAGCATTTACTGGAAGTTCTTCGGCTTCCCAGCCACCGACGAGGGCGACATTCTAACCAAAGTGAAGATAGTCTGTATACTGTGCAAAACGCAGATCGCGTACAACCGCAACACGAGCAATCTCCGCATGCACTTGCAGAACAAGCACGCGCAGGAGCTGATGGACCTCGAGGCGAACAGCCTGCCGTCGCCGAGGCAGGGTATGCCCCAGGACGTTAAGGAGCGGAAGATACAGAAGAAGGTACTCAAGAGCGGCCTGACTCCCACGAAATACATCTACACCACCAACGCGGACGGCACCGTGCAGATCGACGGCGACATACAATTCGTTACGGACCCTAACATAAGTCTGTCGAGCGTGGAGGACGACATAACCATCGGTCAGCCGCTTAGAGTCATGATCAAGGGCGGCTCCGTTAACAGTCAGAACGTGGCGTTCCTTATGTCGGAGGAGAACGTGCCGGGCCAGTCGGTGGACGATAAGACCGTGTCGGACGCTGTCGCCGAGTTCATAATAATGGACCTGCAGCTACCCGAGATTGTGGAGGGACACGGGTTTCAGAGGCTAGTGGCCACCCTGCGCTCGCCCTGCGAGATCCCGAACAAGAATAAGCTCGAGGAAGAGATAATACCGCGGATATACGACAACTTCCGGGAGTCGGTTATGACTTCTCTGTCCTGCGTCGCGTCGGAGGTTGCGCTTACCTTCGAGGAGTGGCGGTCCAATAATGGCGAGAGCTTCGTCACCTTCTCGGTGTACTATCAGAATATGGAGGAGGCAACACTGGAGTGCAAAGTGCTGAGCACCTTCCACGCGCCCTTGGATTGGGAGGAGGCTCACTGGGACAGCACTATAAACTCCCTGTTTGTCGAATGGAACATCAAGCCAGACAGAATAACTGCAGTGGTTATTAGCACCTCGAGGAAGGGCTTGCACGCTGCACTGGCTAGCCGCAATCTGATTGTAGTACCTTGTTTGCTGCATACCCTGCAGGTGTGCGCGCAGGCTTGCTTCGAGAACCCTGAAGTGTCCAGCATGTTATCCAAGTGCAGATCGGTCATCGGGACTGTCATAAGCCATCCAGCCGCGCTAGCGACATTGACTATGCAAGAACAATTGTCAGAGGTATCTTCGTGACGCTTTAAATTAATATTTTACACAGAGTGCCGTTACACGGGGATCCTAAAGTCGTATGTTTTACCGATACATATGAATATAGTTTTTGTGCCGGTAAATTTTTCTATTAGCTCTTGTGCACAAAATAACGCCGGGATAAGTTGCGGACCGCATAGCAGAACATTTTCATACTTAAAACACTCTGGTCAGAAGTCTAATGAAAAAGATATTGGTATTTAAAATTTTCAATTGAATTCATTATGAAAATGTTTTGCAATTTCAATTGAAAATTTTAAATACCAATAGCTAATAAAAAGATTTACCAGGGGCTCGATTCTTGAATTTATTCGAAGGAGAAACGTATGCGAAAATTCTGCTCTTACAGAAAAGTTGCAAGTTGATTAATTGGCTATTCGCTTTAACCAATCGACTTGCATCTTTTCTGTCAGAGCAGAATATTCGTATACGTTTCTTCTTCGAATGATCTCGAGAATCGGGGCCCCAGGGCAGAAACTATATTCGAATGTGTCGATAAAACAGATGCCTTTAGGATTCCCTCGCCTCTAATTGTGTGCGCCATCTAAACACGAAACGCAGCCTACGTAACCACACGGACACACATCTACAATACATCACACCCATACATAAACGCGAAAGTTTCATACAAACTATATTCTTATTTAAAACATTTAATCCCAATTTGGAGGGTTATACAGTAATTTTACATGTAATCCAATCCCAGGAAACTCACTTTCATGTGAGTACAAGTTGTAAAACTTTTATACGAAGCATAAGTTATGACGAAGTGACAGTTTGTCTAAAAGGATATAATTAATCAATATATGAATTTTGAAATTTTTACTCATTTTTTTGTATAAAATCGGTACCGGCCATAGATTACTTCGTAGGGCGTAGTATAAATATGATTGGCACCGATGTGTGTAAAAATTTTATTGCTTTTGATTCCAGTTGGATGATACTAGTATATCGCTGGATTATCCAGCTGTGTGGATATCGACATGCATTATGTTGGAACAAATGCTTCCACGTCGCGACATAATCATGTCGATATTAGAAAATATGGACGGCATTGATCAAGAGATGTTCGAGATCACCAACGAACAGTGGATGATCATGGAGGACATAGTGAACGTCCTCGAACCGTTCAAAGTGACCATCATGACTTTGAGCGAGGAGAAGATGCCGCTGATATCTTTGCTGAAGCCATTGCTTTGGCAACTGAAATCATCGCATCTGAAAGCGAAAGAAGGGGACAGTGACACTGCCAGGATTTTCAAGAAGTCCTTGGCAGACATGTTGGAAGACCGATATTCTGACGAGAGTGTCAAGCTCCTTCAACAAATTGCCACCGCCCTGGACCCTAGGTACTTTTACATAAAATTCTCTCTTTCTCTGACATTTATTTTTTTCTACAAATCTATGCTTAATTCTGAATATCTCGTTTATGCTTCTTCACTCTTTCAACTCTCAAATTAATCTCCTAAATTTAAAAACGTACATGGGATGACCGAAGATTGAACCAGAGACTTATTGTTTACCAATCGGCCGCGTTCGCATTGAACCATTCGTCATCCCAATTGGAACTTGTTTCGAGAACCCATATTTTATCTTATATGCTTAATCTTTATTTTCTGTTATAGATTTAAATCAATGCCATATGTCACTGAGGAAGACAAAAGTGTAGTTAGCACTCCTATAAAGCAAATGCTCACGGAATTGATTCAGGAAGAATCTGGGGACATCACCTTAAAGATTGAAAATGAGGAAGTACCAAGTAAAAAATCTAAAGTCTCAGGTATTTTTTTTTTTTGGAGATAATTACACATAACGTATCTCTAACTGTGCATACAGCGTGAAATGGATACTTTATACAGATTCTTAATTACAGGTATGGAGTTCTTACTTGGCAGCCTTTGCACCACAAAGTCTGGTATGTCCGCGGAGGAGAAGGCAGATCTCGAGATTGTGCAATATCAGTCGGAGCCCACGGCACCTCTCAATTGCTGTCCCCTGCAATTTTGGGCGAAGGTGTCTGCAAAGTGTCCGAATCTAGCGAAATTAGTGAGCAGATACCATTGTGTGCCGGCCTGTTGTGCGCCGCCTTCGCGTATCCCGCCGGACGTGCAGATTCAATACGATATAAAACGAGCGGACTTGCCACCTTCCTTGATTGACAAATTAACTTTTTTGCATGGTAATCATACCATGCAGGTGTGAAAGAAGTTTCTGAAGTTGCTAGGACAATAATACCTCGCTGGTATATAGGATACTTAAAAAAAATAGTGTTAAATTTACTTGGAACAATGCAAGTCTACGGTGATGCGTATACAAATGAACTCTCTGTACGGCGAAGGTGTCTGCAAAGTGTCCGAATCTAGCAAAATTAGTGAGCAGATATCATTGTGTGCCTGCCTGTTGTGCGCCGCCTACGCGTATCCCGCCGGACGTACAGATTCAATACAATATAAAACGAGCGAACTTGCCACCTTTCTTGATGAATAAATTAACTTTTTGGCATGGTAATCATACCACGCAGGTGTGAAAGAAGTTACTGAAGCTGCTGGGACAATAATACCTCGCTGGTATATAGGATACTTAAAAAAAACAGTGTTGAATTTACTTGGAACAATGCAAGTCTAAGGTGATACGTATGCAAATATTCTAGTATGTCTGTCTTTCATTGTGTGTACAGTGTTCGTATTACGTATTTGAAGCACAGAAAATATCAATTTTATTTTTGGAATGCGTCATTTCTAAGGATTTGATGTAAGAACAATTAGTTGTCATCAAGTAAATAAAAAGAGAGAGTGCGAGCTCCATTAATATAATACTGTGTTCGTTAAATGCACAATTTATAAATAATAGAAGTTGACATAAGGAAGATTTTTCAAGCATGGAAGAGCCGTGTAAACTGTTTTTACATAAAATTCTAAAATTTCTTTAAAAAAATATATAATAGATATATAGACTTTTATTCTCGCCTTTCGCAATGAGAAGTATTTAGGTCACATCTCAGAACTCCGATAAAAATATGACCGCTCTATTTTAGCAAAACATGAATATTTTAATATGGCGAATTCACGAAACTGCGAAAAAATTGTGAGACTGAATGTTTGTGTGAGCTATTCTGAAGTGAGAAATGTGTATAGTAAATTAAGTTATTATAACTAGTAATACTAATTATTTTATTTCGTGTTACGATATAATATTGCCAGACTGTGTGATAAATTTAATGTATTTCTTACGTAATCGGGTAAAAAATTTTGACTTATCTCTACCGCAATAGATACCAAAAATATATGCTTCAGGTGGATCTAACGTCGTGTAATTACTTGTTTGTACATTTTCTGTGTATTGTGATCACCAAATATTCAATTGTATGATCAAAATTGGTTCCTGGTCATCGGAAAATAAGCAAAATAATATAGAAAGTTGGAATATAAATATATATATGTATATATACATACATTGATATATACATATACAGATACATATATAAAAGTATATATGTATATATATATTTCATGATTTACGTAAAGACACGCTCTGTGCGATCAATTTTGTATGAACAATTGGTATACGATAATGCACATAACAGTTACTTTAGGCGATTGTTTGGTACATATGTGTACTAAAGTGTATTAGAGTGTACACTCGGCGTCATGAAAGCTTTTCCCCATGAAAATACAGTTCGATATGTTCCGATAGAAAAATTCATTTTTTAAAAAATAACTTTTCTGATTGGGTATCTCTTTAGCATTTTTCTTCAAGTGTAAAGGTATTCATGACGCTGAGTGTACACTCTGCTATACTTTGGTGTATGTACCAGTCGTAAAAAATCACCCTTTGTAATAAATTTATATATTTTTTCTCCAATTTGAATGATTATCTTGGATATATTAACAATTTGTATATATAGCAAAAATAGCACGAAAATAATTAGAACAAAGGTCAATCTGAGAGTATGGAGTGATGGTTTATTTATCATTAATATGTGTGTTGGCACGATCGAGGTTCAATAATGTAAAATTATCACGTGATCTCAAAGATATATATACGTACCTGTATATATAAAGATACTTTGTAATAAAGGCTTTTTTACGCAATGTGTATAAATTGTACAAAGTTTATTTAATATATGAATTAAAAAGTTGCATTGTAATTCATGTGAATATATGCCAATCTTGCCTCATCCACGTAATGTAATTATACAAATTTGTATAAAATGCGAAGATATCGTAAGAATCCTTTGTATCATGGAATTTTATTTACACGCAGTTACGAGATACTCAACTGCTTCTGCACCCAAACGGAACCTTTGTAAAATCTTGGATCACCGATCCTCAGAGAGGCTCTTTTGTAGAAGTAGTAGTACAACACCGCAACTTGAATAAGAAAGAAACTCGGGGGGTTATCATACGCTTGTTTAACGCGCGACGATACTCCAAGTTTGCCGATGCCGTACCTGTTCTGTGCGCGGAGTAGAGAACGTGAAATCCTCTTGTCCAATAATGTTTCAACGGCGCCGACCAATGTATAGTGATGTGCCACGTGTGAAGACTGATTGATAATATCATGTATATAATGCATAGTACTAACGTCATGCGGAATCTTGTGTACAGCAGCTGTATCAAACCCGCCTGAAGATTAAACTTGTTTTACACAAATATACAGAATGTGAGAGACATAAAAGCCCATTAGCCAGTAAGCGAAATCTTAGCCATATTATAACTAGTAGGTCTACTCCGTTATTTGCTTTGCTTTGCAACAGTTGTAAAGTTCGTAAATTCGATTGGAGTATGCTCTTAGATTCTAAATAATATAAAGTGGACGCTCGTTGAATGCATAAACAAATGATCAATTTGTAAAGGCCAAAAATAACGAGTTACTATAAAGGACGTTAGAAAAATTAAAACTCTTAGATTCTGCCACAATTAAGAGCACACGCCAATTAGATTCGGGATTTATACGACAGTTGCGAAGCAGCTTTTTCTGCTGAACGCGGCCATCGAAAACTCTACGTGGGTTCCACATTTAATCCATCCGCCGCATTCTACAATATTTCTGCCGGTATTTCGCTGTTGATACAGCCGTCCGGGCGCGCGTTCACCTGGAAGATATAGGTAGAGAAGAAGTTCACCAGGAGCAACGTGAGGGCCACGATGAGGCAGAAGTCTTGAATCCTGAAATCGTCGCGTTGATCAAAAACACACATTGCGGTCGGTCGCGACGAAAGCGTGAAAAAATTGTCAAAAGTTATTACGTACACGTAGAGCACTAGCAGCTCCGTCGGATGCCGCCTGGCGAAGCTCGCGAACGAATTCACGCAGACGTCGAAGAGCAGGACGACGTACTGCAGGATTACGATCGCCGTGTACTGCCTCGTGTTCAAGGAATTCATTTACCGTGAAAGAGACAACGCGGGGTACAGATACACGCCGGCTGTTAGCAGCCTGCGGAGTTTGTTGTGCCGCGCGAAACGGTTGCCATGACGACCGCGGCGACCTAACCCAACCTAACCTAACCTTAACCTAACCTAATCGCGCGACAACTTTTGGCGCGAACGACGTGACAGCTCGAAGGTTAAGTGAACCTGTTTTTGTTCTCGTTCACGGCGACACATATTCCACGTCGCGTCGTTGATCCACCGAGCGGAAGCATGAAGTGCATCACTCCTGAAATCTCGTGGCACAATCGCGACCCGGTGCTGAGTGTCGACGTACAGAGCGGCTCGTACGAAAACTCCAAGGGGGAAACGTTTTGGAGAGTGGCGACCGGAGGAGCGGACTGCCACGTTTTGGTAATGCGTTACTTACTTTGAACGAGGATAAGGAGAACGGTTTTTCGTGTTCTCGTGCCCCGCGCAAGGAGCAACGTTGTGAGAAAGTATCATTTTTGTGAAACTGATCATTATTTGATGCGTATGTAATAATAGTGTGAGAGTGATGTAACGCCAATGGAAAAAAAAACAAACTTATTAATACGCAACTCTCTTAATGTCGTCACGTGTTTGAGAATTTCTTTCACATCTTGATTTAATCTTAATTACGCGTTCGAAGACAATTAGTAATCTTAGGTCGGTATTAGAGTCGGATCTTTAAGATCGTCCTGAATTTGCCCAAGGGCAGAATGGCTGTCTTGTACTCTTGAGACATAAGACAGTTCGGGCCTGAGCAGACTGGCTGTCTTGTACTCTTAAGACATTAGACAATTATTGTGCGTTACCTCAACGCAAAGGCTTAAAACATTGTTGTAAGGCTGTCTTAAGAGTATCAGGCCGGTATTCATAGTCAGATCTTGTATTCAAGACCGTCTTAAGATCATCTTTAGATACTCCGTAGCCAATGAAATGTTCCATACAGCATCTTTAGATAAATTCAAGACGGTCTTGAATAGAAGATCCGACTATGAATACCGGCCTATGATTCTGCTTAGGCCCTAAAGTTGCTGTACAGAACATTTCATTGGCTATGGAGTATCTAAAGACGGCCTTAATATAAGATATGACTGTGAATACCGGCCTAAATGATTGTTTAAACGCAGATTTGGCAGTTGACAACGACGAAATGCGGCGGAGCTACCGTAAACTTTGCGGCGGACTTGGAGCGTCATCAGAAGGCCGTAAATGTTGTAAGATTCTCCCCGTCGAGGGATATTCTAGCATCAGGAGACGATGGTTGGTGCCATTGCTACTTTTATTATTCTGTCGTTTATTGCCTCCACTTTTGTCGGAGTAAATCCTAAAGTTGATCTTAATGCCGCGCACAGAATCGGTCATTATTTTGTGGAAAGTGAAGGAGGGACGGGACTTCTCTCCGCCGTCAGGCGATACTGAAAATAAGGAGCAGTGGACCTCCTGGAAAGTGCTGAGAGGTCACATCGAGGATATCTATGACATCAGCTGGTCGCCCGACTCCAATTCCTTGATTTCTGGATCTGTCGATAACACCGCTATACTGTGGGACGTTCAGAAAGGTCGCAAAACCGCGTTATTGACGGACCACAAAGGTTTCGTCCAAGGAGTGTCCTGGGATCCTCGCAATCAATACGTGTGCACCATCAGTACAGACAGGTACACACGATCCGCAATTAGAAATTGTGCGAACGATAGAACGTCCTTTGAATCTGAATTTTCGTCCATTATATTTCAGGCACTGCCGTTTAATAAGCATCGCTACAAAGAAAGTCGTTCAGCGTATTTACAAGTCCACAATTCCGACGCCACCCGGCAGCTCGTTGGAGGGGAAGCTCGTGCGCCTATTTTACGACGACACCTTCAAGTCGTTTTTCCGCAGGCTGACCTTTTCGACGGACGGATCCCTGATCTTCGTCCCGTCTGGAATAATCGACTCGCAGGAGACCACAGAGACGATATCAAATGCGATCATTGTTTTCTCTAGAGAGGACATAAGAGAGTCAGTGTTAAAGCATCCAATGGCTTCGAGCCTGTAACTTTATTTAAAGAGACAGTAGTAATACAAGCGTTCTTTTTCAGGCCAATAATGATCTTACCTACCTTAAACGAATGTACTATAGCGGTACGATGCTGCCCTGTATATTTTGAGTTGCGAGAGGATGGTCCAACTGCTATGGTACCGCTGCCTTACAGAATGGTACTCGCTGTCGCGACGCAGAGCTCTATATTGCTTTACGATACGCAACAGACCTCTCCGATCGGCGTGATATCGCTCATTCATTATGGTAGACTAAATGATCTTTCGTGGTATGTAATCGTCAATTAATATTATGCCATGTTATTCAAATTACTTCTGAGTCTTAGCGTCTTTTCTTGTTTCAGGTCTAGCGATGGTCAAATTCTAATTGCGTCTTCGAGCGATGGTTATTGTTCCATAATACACTTTGAGGAAGGCGAACTAGGTAAAATTTATAAAACAAAAGTCTCTGTACAAGAAAGTGCAACGGTGAACAAAACATCCAAGAGTTCTAGCAAAAAATCTTCTAAAAGTGTAATCGAACGTAAAGACAATGTCCCAACATTCGATGTGGATGATTGTGCAATGGATATTGAACTTGTAAAAAGCGGCACGATCGACACGGCAGCAAGTAATCGATCTGAGGAACCTAATGGATGTAAATCGGATAGCGTCATGGATAGCGAAAATGTTAGGCCAGAAAATGATTTGCAGGTAGACAAGAAATTAAATGAGGAAGAGACAGAAGATATCAAGTTGATTTACGATGAAGAAAACAGTAGCGACTCGACCAAGACTAAAACTAGGAATACTCCACCGAGGTCAGACGTTGCTCCTATTATATGCAACAAGACCCCCAGAAGAGTACAATTAATAACTTTGTCGAGTCCAAAGAGACTCAAGAAGCAATAGCTTATAACACGTAGACCCTTCTAAGACTATATTTTTCAAACTATACAATTATTTTTATAATGTATAATATCGGCTAGAGCGTAAAAATAATTGTTCAAGACGAGTATATTTAAAAAAATATTGGTTTATAATTATAGATAATGATGAAGAAAATGCGTGTGTTCCTATATAATCTTCAGCCTCGGAGTTGAAGAGAAATATTCCCGTACCTTGAACTATTCCCGAGAAATCTGTCTATAACGGACAGTGCACCTTGTACGCGGATGCGCAGGCAATTGTCGCGAGTGCTATAGCAGCATATGTTGATCCGCGTCGCCTACGAACTCCGGTTCATAGACAGATACCGTATATAGCGCTACTATTAAATGGCGAAGTGTAGTGATCGTACTATCCGCGAAGTCAGACAGTGATCGAGTCGTGGCACGGTCCGACACACTGTTTCCTATCGAGCGCAATAATCGGGTAATAATCGGAAAAAATGGTGAGTACATTGTTTCTCTGTCGCATTTTCCCGTCAATACCGAATATCTTCATTTACATTTACTCATAAAAAATGTATACATGTTGCACTTTAGTGAAAAAGACACAATCTTCAATTTAATTTCATAATTGGAACAGAAATATTTTATGAAAGAAATTACTTCCGAAATAATTATTCTTTAAAAGACATAAAGAACCATCTGATAGTGTTAAATACAATGTTGTGAAATTATTTTACTACTCTTTTATTCTATTAATTTTTCTATATTAATAATTGAGATAGAGCTTTGCCTACACTTGCGTGTAGAAAAGATTGCACAAGATGGAAATTATGTATAATAAAAGCACATTTTCAACATTTCTCGAACGCAGTTTTATATCTATAATCGCGATTGTTTTTTTTAAATTATTCATATACATTGTTGCTAAGAAATATTATTAATATTTATAAAAAGTATTAAAGGTAATTTTTCTATTGATTTGTTAACATAAGCGCATATATCTGTAAACATTCTAATAACGGGAATTGCACGTCTTTATACAATAACACAGTTCCTGGTAAAGTATATAATATGCACACACGTCATACAGTGTACGTAGTATACAGCTCGAGAAATATCACGTTATGCACTTTTGAATGTTCGATACCTTACGAGGTCAATTAAAAGTTTTCTAAAGTGAATCCAATAAGCGCGAAAAAGACTTGAAGAACAAAAATTAAAAGATTGATTGGAAAAGATTTCTGTCCAAAAATAACGTTCGATAAAATTTCTATTTTATTAAATGTAATATCTTATGCAAATGTTGAAAACGATATCTATTTTAGTAAGATTTTTTATAAGATACCTAACTTTGTTAGTCTCTTTATTTTAGTTTAAAGAAATCTAAATAATGTGTAAATTTTTAAAAATTATCAAATATTTTTGAAATGTCAAAGGAAATTTATATATTAATCTTATCAAGATACATAGTTTTTGTTTATTTTTCTGTATGTTTTAAAACACCACACGCGAAACATGAATTATGAAGCATCGATCCGTGCCATGAACGCACGACGATCGACGTGCATAGCGTTATATTAATAAAATATTGTCCCACTTCTATCTGAAATCTTTTGCAATCGCTCCTCCAAATCCTTCAATTCTGTTACTCAACGGTAAAACGGACATTAAAATAACGAGTAAGAATGTAGTCTCCATTTGCCGTTCATGCAATTTTCTCTAAAAGCTACCATTATAGCTATATTTTATAGATATTCAAATATTTGGACATTAAAATACGCTTGTACGGATTATCGACAATTTTCTCCGAAAGGGAGAATAATATTCCCAAAACTCGAGGGTGTACCACGGCCTAAGCTTTACGAGCGAGCGATAAAGTGACGTCCACTCTGAGACAATCTCTTATCATCACGCACGGTGGAATCTTTTCGGTGAATCGTGTACTCGTGTCATATGCGGGCATGCAGTTTGATATTCGACTAAGCTGCTATGGTTACAGTGTGTCAACCTGTAAAAAATCGATTTTTACCGTACCACGCGGATATAGAGCGTGTAATATCGTATCGCGCGTGCGAGACGACACGTTGCCCACGTGCGTCCGTAAGTCAGGAAGTAGGCCGGCTATAGGCATATCGATATAGATGCTCACTTTTAGGATAGGGCTGAATTATCCATGGGGGACACATCAGGTCAAGGTGGCATTTTTCCACCGGACCTTGTTGACAGATAAAGCCGCTGCTTTAGTCGACGATGTCTGGGCTGCCGGTAATCACCCCTTGTTAGCGTGGCTTGTTAGGCTTGTTAAGCTCGTTCAATAAATTTTTTTAATCGTGTGTCTGATTAATCAGAAACTTGTGTCATTTTGCGATGGGCATCTTACTGTGGGATGCGTCGCAGTGAAGATAATTATTCACACATTTGCATATTTATCCTATAAGAAAAGGGCTCGTTATTTTTAATTGGCGTACGAATTAAAATGGACAGAAGTAAATACACATAAAATAGACTCGATGTGATCGAAATGTCAGTCTAAATAGAAAGTTGGTTCTCAAGGAAGTCCCCGTCTTACTTTGTAGAACAAATTCTGATAAACTCTCTCTGAATTATCTATCTTCTTCAGAAAAGATACTGAAATCTGGTGTATCTATATAACAGAGTTTTTTTTAAGTGAACTTAATATTATCAATTTTGTGTAAAACTGATCACAATTTGGGGATTCGATGACCTTAAGCAAGTGTTTGGTGCAAGGAAACAGTCATTACAATCGGTCAACGTGAACTGAACACATCTTTGCATTTTGATATTGTTACACGTAAATTGTTTTGTGACTATGTGCATTGGCAATTATTGCGTACCTTCATCTAGTTAGCGCAGAAACGAAATCTTTCTAAAGATGGCAAAAAAGGTAATTAACATAATAAAATATAAAGTGTTAATTTCATAATATTCAACATTTAACGATCCACTCATATTATACCGTCATCACAAAGCCGTAAAGGCGATAAAGACTGCTGTAAATTTTTTAACGATGCCCAAGGTGGTAATCATACTTGAACGTAGCGTGATGGAGCGAGTATAACAATCAATGCGACGTAATGGAAGGGCTCTGTCCTTAACTTACCTATAACATCGGTATAAATATCGATATATTGAAATTTATTTGCGGCAATAATGAAAAGTATGAGTTAATTACACTAAGCTAATCTCTCGGATAATGATTTATCATATTATTTCTATTATTTCTTTGTCTATCGCTGTTTATACTTAAAGCGAGAGAATTTCTTCCAACCAAAAGATCACAGCTGAAAGACCAAGAGAGAAAATTATTCTTCCAATTTCTTTTAGACTTGGATCGAATCGCACGTTTTATTGCGTACGTATGCTCACGGGATACATAAGGGAAATATTTACGTTTGTTCGCAGCGGGAATGCATATCCATTCACATCGGGCAAGCGGGCGTGCAAATGGGAAACGCCTGTTGGGAGCTCTATTGTCTGGAGCACGGTATCCATCCAGACGGGCAGATGCCCAGCGATACTACCGTGGGCTCCGGAGACGATTCCTTTAACGCGTTCTTCTCCGAGACAGGTTCAGGGAAGCATGTCCCGCGAGCGGTTTTGATCGATCTCGAGCCAACGGTGGTAGGCAAGTGTCCCCAAACAACAACTGTCAATCCTCGAGTATTATTGGAATATGTTAAAACTCATTGATTGCAGAAATTGTCAAATATTGTGAGATATAAACTTTGTAACTTTTTAGTCCGCTGAGCTAGTCTTTGAGAGTTTAATGATTAATCTTTGTCAAAGAATTCTAGTCTCAATCTTTAACATGCGCATTGTATATTAAAGATATTAAAGATTGATGGAATTAAGATATAATGAGTTATATTCTTAATGTCTCAGACGAGGTACGTACGGGCACTTACAAGCAATTGTTTCATCCGGAACAAATGATCACCGGCAAGGAGGATGCGGCTAATAATTATGCCAGGGGTCATTACACAATAGGTACCTTAATTTTCCGCCACAATATTATGTATCTGCAGCAAGATTAAACTCACTTGTAACGTATAGTCGGTTGTATTGTCTAAGAAAATAATAATATATAAAGAAAAAAAGCATTGTGCATTCTGATCGTTGAAAATTGAACTTCTGTTTCAGAGAATTTTGTCATTAAATTTCTTAATTATAATACGTAAAATTTTTTTAAGTAAATTTCACGATAGTAATCTTACATTATTAATTCTCTTGCGATTTTTTAGGGAAAGAGATCATAGATCTCACTTTGGACAGACTACGCAGACTAACGGAGCAGTGCAAAGGCTTGCAGGGCTTCTTAATCTTCCATTCGTTCGGCGGTGGTACGGGATCCGGATTCTCGAGTCTGCTAATGGAACAACTGTCCGCCGATTATCCGAAGAAAAGTAAACTGACCTTCAGTATTTATCCGGCGCCAGAGGTAATGCTATTTTGTTAGAATACTTGAAATTTTCATGCTCAAGAATTCCAATTCCTTTTGGAGAAAAGTTCAAGTGATACAATCTGTATAAATACATCTCTATTTACGATTCTTTAATAATTGGCCGAGTTTTCCAAAGAACTACAATATTATTGACTTGTTTAATTACCTAATTGTCTAGTTCGCTACGAAAGCATGTACATTTTTCATAGGTATCGACTGCAGTGGTGGAGCCGTACAACGCAATTCTGTACACTCATCCGACATTGGAGCACAGCGAGGTGGCTTTCATTGTAGACAATCAGGTCCGTACTTTTCGTCGTAAATGTCAGTCTAAAATTGGCCTATTATAAATCTCACGTCTGTAAAACTTACCGAATCCCGTAAACGTTTTTATCACCCAATTATTGGCAAATCGATTGCGTAATAATGGCAGTTTCTCTTAGAAGTAGATTCTACTAGCGGATAGCTTGCGTGTTGTCTGCCCAACATTTCACATGTCTAAAATGAAGTTTATTAGGACAATGTCTTCTATAGCTGCTCTTACGCGGAGCGGTAATAGCGAAGTCTGTCACTACAATCGCGTGCTATCCGTATTATAGGCCATTTTTGAGCTATGCAGAAGGAACCTAAATATCGATCGACCGACCTATACAAATCTGAATCGGCTGATTGGACAAATAGTGTCATCCATCACCGCCAGCTTACGATTCGACGGAGCCCTGAATGTCGACCTCACCGAATTCCAGACGAATCTCGTGCCCTATCCACGTATCCACTTTCCGCTCGTAAGCGCCGTTTGCTAAAACACGAGAATTTAATGTCAATAACGATAGAAATCGAATGGATGATTATTATTTGATTGACAATTGCACCGTAATTATATACCAATTACGTTTTTATTATCACGCAGGCGACGTATGCTCCTGTTATGTCAGCGGAGAAGGCCGGGCATGAGAGAGTGACCGTCGCGGAGATAACAAACTCCTGCTTCGATCCGACTCACCAAATGGTGAATTGCGATCCGCGCTTGGGGAAGTACATGGCGGTATGTTTGCTGTACAGAGGCGATGTGGTACCCAAGGACGTGAACGCGGCGATCGCGATGCTAAAACGGCAGAAGCACGTGCAATTCGTGGAATGGTGCCCGACGGGATTCAAGGTGCGATTATGAAATAATCAGAACAATGTTTAGAAACTCGAAGAGGAATTGAGGCGAAGATTAAAGCGAGGAAGAGATAGTTTCAACGATATATTCTAACGACTCGCTGTTATTACATACACGCGGGGAGAATTTTCTCTTAAAATTGATCCTGAAAATCATTTAATCGTGGGACAATATGGCATTTCACTAGTAAGCATACTTAGTGTACATTTTACTAGCAAAATGTATGGTAAAATTTCAAAAAACTCTCGTAAAGTACTTCCAAAATACTACGTTGTCCCACGATGACACGATTTCAGGATAAATTTTAAAAGGAAATTCTCAGTGCAGAACAAATGTTTATGAGTTTCTCTCGATTCTCACCCTGTTGAGATTTTCTGAAATTCGATCTCGAAATTCAAGTGATACAAGTGACACAAGTGGTGCAAAGTCATCGTTGCAAACGCATTAACAGGTGGGAATAAATTATCAACCACCCACCGTCGTACCGGGTGCGGATCTCGCGCGGGTGGAAAGAGCGGTATGCTGCCTGTGCAACACGACGGCGATTGTGGACGCATGGGCCCGACTAGATCGTAAATTCGACCTCATGTACGCCAAGCGAGCTTTCGTGCACTGGTAAGAAGCCTTGAGCTTAGCGTAAATGATCTGCTCGGCGTCTTTATACTAAAAATTAAAAATTAATATAGAATACAATGGGAGTGACTCAAAAAGTCTTCACATTACCCTAATTTTTGTCTCCATTTCGAACGTAAGAAAAGTTTGCTTTCAGGACGGCTGTAATGAGAGACACCAGGCAGGCAATTTGCTTGTCCGATCAGGCCTGGTCGACAATGAGTCGTTAGTCAGGCGTCGGAACTGTATGTCAATCCTTTTCCTCTCCGGGTAAGAGAAGAAGGGCCGGCATACAGTTCCGGCTTCAAACAACTCATTGTAGACCGCCTAACATTCAATTGTGTAACTTACTCAGACGCGACGTGCCGAACTTTACAGGTTTGTCGGGGAAGGCATGGAGGAGGGTGAGTTCTCCGAAGCCCGGGAGGATCTGGCCGCCTTGGAGCTCGACTATCGCGAGGTGCAGGAAGACACCGTCAACACCGAGGAAGAGGAGGAATACTGAGCTCGCTATAAAAGATTAATGCTAATATATGTCGCAATACGCTTTACCATTATATATCCTATTAAGAGTCTTTGATTTACGTTACCTTATCGCCGTTGGCGGCATCCCTGCAGACGGATTGCGTCCGTATAAATAAATTATTTATACATTCTGAAAGCCGACGTGCATCCTTTCAAGAAGCGCGTCCATTTTGAAATCCCGCTTCTCGCGCCGGCTAGGAGTGCCGTAGCAAAGTCTCCCTCAGGTGGCGCTGCCGTAGAAACGCAGTCGGCTAATTTGTCGCTCGTTACCATGCGTCGGTCATTCGGCTTGAAATTAATTACCGCCCATAATGTGCATTTGGTATACATTGTATGTATTATCAGATAATAAATATTTTGCAAATTTCTCAAGTTTAAATTCTTAAGAATTATCAACTTGTTAGAAAGGTAATATTATATGTATATACAGAATAAAATTTTTTTTAATACTGACACTCGCTATAGTTACACTGCCAATTGTAAATATTTCGCGTCTCTCTCTCTCTCTCTCTCTCTCTCTCAAGTTCAAACATTTTACAATGAATAAAATTACAACTAAAAATCAGATTCAATCGACGGGGGAGACGCAAAAGAAACGTATAGGCGTCGATGTGGCGATAACCGCGATGACGCTCTCTGGAACGAAACACCGATGCCGCAGGCGACGTTCGCAGACGACGGGCCGCTGACACGGATCGACGTGACCTCCGTCGTTCGTCCTGGAATGAAGTGAAGCGTTGTTTATTATATATAAAGAAAATCTCTCGTACCCACGCACGGAAGTTTGCGTCGGATTGCGCCGGGGGGCCCCGATCATCGGATTTGCCCGCCGATCGAGTTGATCGACGCAAAAGTAAAACGATCGATAAGCGAGGGCGTCATCGCGTCGCGTCGACATTTCGTTCGCTTTGCGGCGAGAAATCAATCGGAAAAAAACGAGCAGGAAGCTGTGTTCAACCATCCTCCCCCCCTTCCTTTCTCTCGAAGATGAGCGATCTCGTCACCGCCGCCGCTGCGCTACCGCATTGAGGGCTGCGGACTCTCGCGCGCAACACCCTTTCCGCGCGCGCGCGCATGTGTGTGCGTGTTACGTGTGCGTGCGTGGCGTAAATAGAGATCATATGATCGTCCGAGAGTCGTCGTCGCGGATCAAGTGGATTCGCCCAGCGGGAATGAGCGCGATGCCGTCGCCGACGGGCGAGGAAAGTGTCTGAAGAGGCGCAGGAATTGTCCGGGACATTTGCGTTTCCACAGTCGGCGTGCGACGACACCATCGCCACATGAACGAGCAATTCGTCCGCCTCGCGTCCTCCGATTCCTGCAGCGGGCGCGATCTCTCTCCGACGCGCGATGGCGAGCGCAACCGAGAACATCGCCTGCGGTGGCTTCGTGTTCCTCAACAACTTCGACTCGGCCAATCTGGCCAGGGTGGAACCAGTGAGGCTCCCGGAGACCTTCGAGAAAGGTAAACGGAAGCTACCGCCCGACGTCGGTCTCACGTATCTGCATTGATCTTGCGCGTCTGTAATGTGTCAATGTAAATGTCGTTGAACCGGAGAAGTTTGTTCCTCGTCGATGAAATCGATCGCATCTACTCCGAAGGAACGTCGCGCCGAGCTGCACGCTCGCCAGTGCACTTCTTATGTAACGATACAACATGAGGTTTTACTATTTTTAGATGTTTACGAGAATGAAGGCAAATCGACCAATAGCTCGAGCTCCAAAGACGCGTTGGATTACGAATTCAACTTGTGGACGAAGCACGATTGTCACGATACGCAGTTTCAAAACAACAATAGAACCTGGTTTTACTTTGGCGTCAAGTCTAGTCGTCCGAGTGTCTCGGTCAGATTTAATATAGTCAATCTGAACAAGCAAGTCAAGATGTTCAGTCAGGGGATGTGCCCGGTCTTTAAGATTGTGCCCGGACACTTGCACTGGGAGCGGATTCGCGAGAAACCTACATACACTGTAATTGCAGCATAATTTCTAGGAAATACGTATCTAAGAATGTAGCGAGAGATTATAAACGTACATGTGATAATTGTGTCTTGGCGGTTATATAGCGTACTATTTAACGTTGCAGCTCGATCAGAGAGGGAACGACTTTACTTTATCGTTCCTCTATTACACTCCAGAAAATTCAAAAGCTGTTACTTACTTTGCCTTTACCTATCCATTCTCGTATACAGATTTACAAAATTATTTGAGAAGGATCGATGCGAGAATGGGGAAAAGGAGTGTAATGTCTACGGACGACGTCTATTATCATAGAGAATGTGCAATAAGATCACTGGAGGATCGTAGATTAGATTTATTAACAATAAGCTCCTATCACAACATATCGACGGAGAGAGAAGATAGACTGAGTAATATGTTCCCTGAGAAAAGCGAGGAGAGACCATACAAATTTCGGGACAAGAAGGTACCGCGTTGATGTCCTGACGTAAAATAAGTTTTTAAAGGGGACGCCTGTTTACATATGCGATTATACGTGCATTTAGGTGATTTTTATTAGCGCCAGAGTCCACCCGGGCGAAACACCGTCTAGCTTTGTTCTAAATGGTTTCCTCAACTTTCTACTGAACCGAGAAGATCAGATTGCTACAAATTTACGTCGCCTGTATGTGTTCAAATTGATACCGATGCTCAACCCGGATGGTGTTGCCAAAGGTCATTATCGAATGGACACTAAGGGAATAAATTTGAATAGGGTTTATCTAAATCCTTCCGAAGTAGACCACCCTACGATATACGCCGCGAGGAACTTGATAAAGTGAGCGCCTATATTTCCAATTAAATACCTTGACGCTCAATATATGCACAATAATATGCACGGCCATTGCCAAATTTTACGTACTTTTCTTATAGATACTATCACAATTCTTACCAGCTACCGAGCGAACTAACTGACGACCTATCGAATATAAATTTAGAAATTATGGACAGCAATGTAAGCATTTTAAACTCGTCTGCGTCGATAGCGAACGCTGTACGTGACACAACCACAAGACTGTTGCAACAAGTATGACGAAAACCCACAGAGTTCTCTTTAACATTTGTTTATATTGCAAATAAAAGCACGAAGGGCTAGAATAATATACATTTTACGTCACGTCAATCTGCGATAGTGTTCGTCTAATACTATTGCCCTTTTGATAGGTAACGTTTATGTCGTTAGATGAGAAGAACAGATGTGCTACTGGCAAGAAACATTTATTGCCATTAGAGCACTTGGACAGTGCAGCAATTGGTATTGATATTTATTTTATATATTTGAACCTCGGTAATATGTCGCGTAATTGTAGTGTAATCTTCCAGTCTGTAATTTGCCTGTTGCCACGTATAGATGAGAGCGAGGAACTGTCTAGAGAAAGTCAAAACGATAACGTCACGGAGGTCAGGACGAGTGACAAGCTAACTTGTACAGCCGTCGACGAGGGCGAGATACCAAAATGCTCGGATAATTCTGGGTTATACCTGTATATCGATCTTCACGGCCATGCCTCGAAGAAAGGCGTATTCATGTATGGAAATCACTTCACTGACCCAGAAGATACTATCGCATGCATGCTTCTACCCAAGTTGATGTCTCTCAACAATCCACACTTTCATTTCACATCGTGCAATTTTGCGGAACGAAATATGTACATTATGTAAGTGAAGTGTACTGCCAGCGGAAATTATGTGTTTAAGTTTGTATTATTGGGACGCTGAGTACGTGTGTTTTTACAGAGACAAGCGGGACGGTATGTCTAGGGAAGGCTCGGGACGCGTGGCGGTGTACAAGACGACTGGTCTGATACGCAGCTATACTCTAGAATGCAATTATAACTCTGGCCGTTTGGTGAACGTGATACCCGCTAGAATTCGCGATGGGGTGAATAAAACTATGAATAATGTGTTCGTTCCTCCGAAGTACACGCCTGCGGTGTTTGAAGCGGTAAATATATTTTCCTTACTACTCAGCGTTTTACGCAATACTGCCGAGGTATCTATATCGTATCGTTGTTAATGTACAGGTCGGGGCAGCACTAGGTCCTTCCATTCTCGATCTCACTGGGAACAATCCCAACAGCCGATTGCCAAATAGCCAATATCGCTCTCTAAGAGGAGTAAAATCTCACTTGAAATTAACATACGTGAGCAATCTCTCTGCACCGCCCAGCAAAGCAGTGCGTAAGGTAAATTTTGATGTAAATACTGAGAGTGACGTTTGTAATGCTGACATAAGGCAGTGTATATTGTCATAATCATTTATTCTGTTGAGCGAACTAATTTTACGTGCTGTTTAGCTTTAACACTGCAACCCATTCGTGCCTAATCCAACATAAATTTATTTGTGCACAACTAGGAACGTGGGAGAGAGATTTTGTATGTTTACAAATCAAATTTGTGCAAATCGTACCTTAAATTATATAAAAATTTTGAAATTTATATGAAAACTATTTAGTTTTTTATAAAAATATGTAAACTGAAATATATATTTTATGACAATAACGATATTACGCTATTCATTATGTTGTTATATAAGAAATATCGTAAAATCTTTTCAACATAATTTTTCTTAATGGGTCTTCCATATATAACTTGATATATTTATCAAAAAAGAACAAGACAATAATATTCTATATACTTTAAATAAATTTATATATCAAGACGTTCTCAATTATATATTATTTTCACAGAACAGGATAATGCAAAATTTAATATTTACATATATAATTTGAATTAAATATTAGATATGCTGTACCGTTTTTACTTTCATTATATAAGTGACTTGCTTAATTGCAGTATTTATATACAGTATATATGACGCACGCTAATTTTTTATAAATAACAATTTCAATACTGATAAAATAAAGAAGAATGAGATGGCTAAGTAAGATATAGAATGCAAATATGCATTACTGAATCATTTTATATTGTGGCTAACTCAGTAAAGTGTTCATTAATCATACACATTAACGCTTTTATGGTCGTATTTGACATTTAATAATACTCGTTTTGTAAATAATCAATTTTTTATGCACTATATTTTTCACCAGTGTACGCAACAATGTATGCAAGTGCACTTACGATCACATAATCTAATATACGCAGCGTCTCTTCCAGAGATGCAAATTGTTGTGAAACAAAACGTTAATATTACACAGATGATTATATATAATTAATGATATCTATTTCTTTAGCGAAGGGCACGGCGTAGAGGTATAAGTGGTTAAACCATTATATCTCTGGACGACGGAATTGTTGAAGTGAGATATGGCAGTTTGTTAATTCAAACGTTACTCATTTTAACAATATATATATATATGTAGAAGTTTATAAAAGTTTACTTCAAAAATTATGAACTATTTGGAGTATATGACTGTTATGGCATAATTCCATTATTAATATATCAGACGCTGATGTAAACATATAAATTTATCGATGTTGGAGATCATTATTATATGAAAGATGTAGTGTGTGTGCAACTTTAATTAGTATCCCATGAGACAAGTAAGATATTCCCCAAGTCAAGTAACGAATCTAGATCTCGGCAATAGGCTTTAAACAAATCACTCCATAGCTCGTCTCGTATTACATGCGCATACATGTATAGAAACTTCACTCAATGTATTGCACACAAGCTTGCATATCTAGCTGTGTATTAATAAATGTTACAGTTTTTTAGCGATCGTTTATTTATCTTTTATTTGATATCCCGGATATCCCGACCAATCAATCCCGACGAATAACTTGGCATGAATCGTGCATCGTGTTTGCAAGCAGAGCAAAATGGGGGCGATCAAGTGTAGTAGAATGCAAAGAGACTCGACTCGACTACGCGTCGAGGATCATCGTCCGCGGATTTTCGATCGCCAGCGAACCGTGTAGAGTCCTGTAGTTCACCTCACACAGCACTCTGGCATGCGTCAGCGAATATTCTCATTTGCTTAAGTATGGAAATACGATTAACATTTTCTGATAATATGCATTTGTATTATCGACAAGATGGCTTTACTCGTGTTAGGCAATCTGCTACGTCTGCTCACTTTATCATTTTCTCTGAAGTTTTTATATATATGTAGATGCGCTTAGTCTTTCTAAAAGTGTATGATACGTGTTCAATTATATCCGATGTGTTTAGCCGCGAGGGGGTAAGTCATTCTTTGCATAATTAATAATTGTTACGTATAATAACCGTGCCAGCAATTGCGGTTGTAATAAAATCAATCTCTCTCTCTCACACACGTGTTTAGTTTTATGTTGTTACTGTGGTACGTGGCTCTTTCTGTGACACGTGAGACGCATCTCCCGAATCTCCGCGATCTACAATTGCGTGCCGTTTGTTTACAGGATAACGAAGGCGACGTTGCGCGGAGCAGCGGCATCTTAAAGGAGTTGGAAACGAGATTGAACGACGCGGTAGCAGGGGCGAGGAACGCCATAAGGAGCGAGGGCAACCTGGTGAAGAAGTGCATCCTTCGCCGCGGCGCCTCCTTTTACACGGCGGTGAAGAGGATCAAGGGCGGCAAGAAGCCTAGGCAGACGCTCGCACGTCGCGCGCTGAAGACCCATTGCACCAGCAATGTGGAGAACAGCGCGATAATCTGCGCGATCACGTCCGAGGTGGAGGCGAAGCCGTTTCTAAAGGCGATCGACCGCTATCGCTCTAACGCAGGCTCGACGATCAGTGACACCCTCGAGCCGCGTTTGAGCGCGAATAAGAAGCCAAGGGCGGCCAACGGTTCAGCGAAGACGCGCGTCTCCTCCGAGGAAACGGCGGCGGTGCGGCAGGGCGCAAAGAGGCTCAAAGTCATCTCGTCCACGAGAA
Organism: Vollenhovia emeryi; assembly: GCF_000949405.1. NCBI lineage: Eukaryota > Metazoa > Arthropoda > Insecta > Hymenoptera > Formicidae > Vollenhovia > Vollenhovia emeryi. The sequence goes on from NW_011967138.1 coordinate 552,619, forward strand.
CGTCCAAGCCGCTTCCCGAGGTCGGAGAATCGTCCCGCGCGGCGGAGACCGGCGCGAAGGGATCCCCGAAGGTGCCGCGCGCCTGCGACAAGCAGAGCGTTCAAGGGACGCGCGACAGAGCCAAGATTGCTGGACACGTAAAGCCGAGCGAGTCTTCCAGGCTTCTGAAAAAAATTAACAAGACTGCCGTTAAGAGTTCCGTACTTGCGGAAGGCGCGAAGCAGAATCCTAAATGAGCTCAGTTATGATACCAAGAACCAATCACCGACTCGTGAGATACGGGAAATCAATCCCGTTGCCATTGATCTCCCGTATCTCTATTCAGAAAGATATTTTGAACGTTGTAATTGTGTGTGTACAGGATGACCGGTGAATCCTGGTACAATCGACCAGGCGAAACGGGCGAAGACGCATACAAATATTTCCGTGGCGAGTTTTCTACATCCTGTGTATACAATACGCGATGCGTTGCCTCTTCTTTGTATTATTTGGTGATGATAACGTGTGATGTACCGTAGATATTTCCATCGTGTTTTACATACCTGAGTCAAAGAAATGTACATATTACGTTATTGCTATATACGTATATTCTTATGTGTTAGGTGCGTACACGAAATACCGTTCAGTTATCAACTATATGTAGTTGAATATGTTTTTCATAGAGCTCCACTTGAATCTGTGCAATTAATATGCGTGATATCTTGAAAACTAGCGCTCGTCTTAAAAATATGGTTTCAGTTACGTTTTATCGCCGGCTAAAATTCTACGATGCAAACAAGATTACATTTTGTAAATCTAAAAGTTTATTTTTGTTGAGAGAGATATGTCTCTTTAAACTTATCGTTTTTTTTTTCCTTTAATGGTTTCGGAGATGATTGCATAGAGAGACTGTCGTCCTGTACATTAGATTAGCGTTGCGTTATATGAATATATAAATGTTATGCTTTACCGTTTCCCATTTCTCGTCATGTTCCGACAAAGTTAGAAGTTGTTATATTACTTACGTTCGAAGATTCGTTGGCGAAATAAATGATAATATATACATACCGACGTAAATGAACCCACTCTGGATGTAAATTTTTGCAATTTATAATTTGCAAACTTCAACTGTGGCGGGCTGTCAGACTGAAGCGATGTCGTCTAGACTCTAGATGAAAAAGGAAGAGGGGAGAATTGCACAAAGTTCCAGGGAAAATTGTCGCGGCTTCATTTGCTCCGTTCACCAAATATCGAATTTTGAAAATTCCAATTGTCTTTGACAATCGCGCTCGCCTCCTCGTCCGAGGAAAACAAACGCAACGCGCATGCGCGACCGTCGCCGGAGGGCGACGCGGGATTCCCGGAGCTTCGGGCTAGGTTCAGGGCGCGCGACTCGCCGACGCCTTCACGCTGCTGGCGAGACACTCTAGTCGCGGGAAACGGTGCGCGTCGTTACGTGACATCCAGCCTTCGCGATCGACGGGGAAACGGAGAGCTTGGGTCGGAGCGACGATCGACAATTACGGAGGGCGGACCGGAGAGGCTGCGATGGCTGTCACGAGTCGCTGCGTCGCGGCGTGCACGTTTCTGGCGGTGCTCTCGCTGCTGGCGGAGACAGGTGAGGTTAACGCGCGGACGACGCACCTTGGGCGGGGCACGTAGCCCCGCGTCACCCCGTAACCGTCCCGTCGCGGGCGCGGTATACGGATTGCGGATTCACATGATAATTCAAGTGGCCACCTCCATCTGTGCCAGGTCCTAAAAAGGCGTTTACACTGTAACTGATTTATATCTTAGAAGGTGCGAGTTGAACATTTAGTTGTTAATATTTGCCACAATTGAGCGACAAGACGATTGCCCAGGATGATCTCGCTCGTTTCTCATCCGTGGAAGTTTAACAGAACAGTTTTCTTATCCAGGATACAGCATACAATGCTACCAGTGTAACAGCACCAGCAACGAGTACCCATTTCAGTGCAATGAATTCCTGACGAGCGACGTGGTTCTTCAGCCCATGCCGTGCACCGAGGTTTACGGGGCGCAGTATTGCGTCAAGCACGTAGGCCGTTTCGAGGGTAAACAGCAGCCAAGATATTCCCTACAGACTCTGCTTGGGAGACTAACACAGTGGTGGCATGGGGGAAAGCCGATTAACTCTTCTAATAATCATTCGCATGTTCACACATAGATCAGTCGAGCATGCCAGCGAGCCTGCGTTAATCTGAACCGGATTCTTCCCAGATCTTTTCAACATGCTGGAACATATTTACACATTCGAGACCTTGGAACGCGTTCACGAGCAAGTCGAATTGCTATGAGCAATGTTTAATATATAGAGGAAAGTCCCCTCTGAGATAAGCTCCTAATAAGAGATAGCAGGGTTTTTGTCAAAATAATGGGCATCATCTGCATAGTATAACTAGTAGATCCACTCCGTCATTTGTTTCGTTTTGCGTCGATCCCTTCTGTGTATCCGACATTGTTCTGGACAGACCAATGAAAGAAAAGTTGTATGTGTGATAGTGCAGCTTAGATGAGTACATATACACCATCAAGATCAAAGGGGCCAAGAGAGAGAGTGGACATACTAGTTGTGCTATGTCATCTGTTAACTCCACCATGAATTTATTGCCCTTGGAGCGAAATCTGTTTAGTGGAAAATTCATTGTTAGATTGTGTAGTCAAAATGCGAAGAAAGATTTGTGATTGAATTTGGGTGTTGAAAACTTGCTACCTCTTATTAGAAACCTATCTCATAATAGAGGACTTACCTCTGCTTGATTATCATTTCGTCCTAGAAGAAAAAGATGAATTGCGTTCCAATGGTTCTTCATGTTGCGAAAAGTTCATCTACTAACCACAATTGTTTATATCATTGCAGTAGATCATCACTTTCGAGGATATCTAAGAGTTACCTCATAATTATTGTTTTACGATCTGTCATTGGGAAACTTGTGTAACAATCAATCGCCATGTAGTTTCGATTAGAGATTTAATTATTACTTTCTCAATTAAGCTGTGGCCTTGGATTGCTATCAGTGCACGTCGGCGGACGAATGGAAATGCATGGATAGCGAGATGGTTAAAACTTTCTTGGTGCCGAGAAATTGTAGTCACGTGTACGGGGCGCGTTATTGCATCCAATCGATCGGCCGTTACGGAGGTTTTTATATCAAGATTGTGTTATCGTCGAGTGTGCATGAGTGTACCTTTCCGGGTTCATTTTACGAAACGATCACTTGGCCCTTAATTATTTTAATAGAGTTTAAGTAGTTCTGAGATTAAAATGTATAAAGAGTTTTACGAAATTTATATTGGAGACGCGAACTTTCAATAACACATTTAAATATTAATCTTTTCAATAGTCGGTATTTATTATATCAGTCATAAAATCTAGGTTTAGCGTGAAACATTTATCACAAGGAATGAAAAATGGAATGTACTTTTCCTGCTCCGAAAAGTGATCATTTTGACGTGAATTGACTTCCTTTCACTCGTACGTTCTACCTTCGGCCTTTGAAATTAATTTAACTAAGGAAATCGTTTCCTTGTCACTGAGGGAGATCGACATTTCGAAAGTGTACATTATTATAAACCCCTGGCTGAGGTATTATTTTTCGTAATAGACTTAAAATTAAAATTATTTAAACACTAATATCCTGTTTTGGCTCTTACTCCTTTATTACTTCGCATTTGTGTTTTCACATTAGAGCCTTATAAATTTGATTAATTGTTTCAATTATACTTTCCGCAAAATATATCAAGATATACATATCTCTACGTTTTCCTGCATGTCGCTTTTTGTTTTTCGCTTTTTCCAACTATCGATTAAGTTGTGTGTACGCACGTTTAAGATCCGCTCATTCACTCAACTCAAATCAAATCGAACAAGCTGCTACATAGTAGAACAATCGCTTCTCTGAGATTACATATCTCAGTAAGTTTTCTACAAAGTTAAACAATTAGTATCGCTTGGGACAAATATATCGTACAATTAATGCGTTGTACCTTTGGAAACAGGTGGCATTGGCACGAAGCGATTTTGCTCGTCCGTAGATATGGGGAACTACTGCGACTACGTAAAACAGCCAGGTGACAAGCTGACCTATCGCACTTGTGTGTTCACGTGTTCCGAAGACGGATGCAACTCGGCGATATCCTTCGTGTCGAGTGCGATGTACACGTGGATAATGCCGGCGAGTTTAGTGGTAGCCTGGAAAAAGCTGTTTCACAGGTAGAAGCTTCTCTGAGAGCTCGGTGACTAGTTAAGAGCCCGACGAATGTATCGTTCGTTGTCGATTAATCTCTCGCGCCTTTTTCTAAGCCTCCTTTAAGCCGCGTCTAAACATTAAATTTCCGATCAATTCCCGATCACTGCCAATGATATTTTAAACACAGTTTACAAAAATGTAAGATATTTTTGTCAATATGAGAAAACAATCAGATTTTTTGCTTTATCCCGTAATAGGATTGTCTTATCTCTTGAAATATTTGAATTATTTCATTCTGAGATGCATTTGTTGTAAATTTTATTCTTACAGGAATATTCTAATTTTTTACGTTCGATCGTATCCAAGCTGATTAAAAGAACATTACTGTTTTAGGACATCCCTTTTTTATATACTTTTTAATATATTTTTATTACATAATTAGGGATTACTGTCTCAATATTTTTAGGCTAATAGTGTATTTATATATTTTATATATTTTTGTATATTTCATAAATTTAATGATATATAGAGTATAGACTAACAAAAAGCAACGTGAATTTAAACGAAATATATCCGTCCATTTGACTCAGAGATTCAAAATTCTGAAAAAGAGAATTGTATCATGTAATTAAGATATACACTTATATAATTTATCCAGATATGTATATATATACCGCACGTTTTTACTATGTACTGACACAATACATGAAATTAAATTGATTAACGTGCGTAAACTCCAAAACGAATAAAGTATTTTCACTTATATAATAATAATATATAACTTTATGACTTTTAGTTTTATTATGAAATCCCTACTTGCCGTATATCATACTTCCTTGTCCATAAATCTCTGGAACAAGCACATGCAACGAATTTGCCCGTAACGTAGCTACATAACGCTCTTTGGTATTTATCTGTTTACTCTACGATATTGTTGAATTGAAACTCGATAATATATTTAATTGACATGTATAAATATTACATATAAATCACGCGATACAGGTATATTGCGTCACAATACTGCATCAGGAATAACTTTATAATTGGTAGCGAATATAAACTCGTACATCACGACGTCTATCACGACGAAAACGAATGATCTTGTTACAAATATCATAGAAATTGCTTCCAATATGAATATCGAAAATATAGCTACGAACTATCTTGCAATATGTATTTTACTGCTTATAAAATGCATTTTTCTAATACAGCATATGTAACTTTACGCTCATGAAGAAGTTTGTACGTTTAAAAAAAAAAGAGGGTTTCAATGAAAATACTTTAGTTACGGGTAATTAAAGCTAATGACGATTATGAAGTAAACTAGTGAAGAAAGACTAGGGAATGCTACGTCACATGTTGCTGTATCAGTATTTTTATCCTTATTATACTTTGCGGACAATGAAATTTCGTACTCTCAGGCGATATGTGAGATGTAGCATCCAGGTACTATATTTATACCACGGTACAATTGCACAATTGTATGAAAAATACGCATATAAACGTATACATACATATATGTATAAATCATTACACGACTTGATTACTGTTATTAAGCGGAAATATAATTCTGTATGATTCTCAGAAACTACAAGGCTACTGCTAAAAATAAGTGTTCTAGTACACTTGCTATCGTATCCCCTTCAAGTTAGCTCAGGTGAATTAAACCGACATTGAATCGCGATAAACGTCGCCCTTCTTAAAAATATACGTACATGTACCGCCACATCGATTGTACATTGTTCAATGATCTTTTTAGTCGCACGTACATTACACTGTGCAATTATTGTATATAAAAAAATTTTTTTACGTTAATTTTTAGACTAATAATTAATCGCGACATTGATTAGGTATTACCACTGCATTCGTAGATTTGAAGATCTTATTGCCATCGACATCACGGCAGTGGATGGCAGTGAAAAATATATGCGACAGCAAAATGCTCAATACATTAACACGATAGTCCACTCGCACATATACGACACAGCAGCTTTTTGGAGCATATTATAATAAATCAGCAACAAAATTCAGTTTTTTGCACTACAGAGATAAATTTGTAATGCAAATAGAAACAATAATCTACAAGATACGCAAAGAAATACTGTCAAAGTACGAGGCTTGTCCGTAAACTAAGTACCGTTTTGGAAAAAAAACACATCAAAACATTTTTTTCAAAACAAAATTTATTTTTACATGAAAGAGCATT
>NW_011967138.1:559690-570269 GCF_000949405.1 Vollenhovia emeryi
CTTAAACTATTTTTCAACATAGTTGCCACCATTGTTCAGACATTTGTCGTAGCGGGAAACCAACTTTTCTATGCCCTCTTCATAGAAAGATGCCGCCAGTGAAGATAGCCACTGCTGAACACCGTTTTGTACGTCCTCATCGCTGTCAAAGCGCCTTCCTCCAAAATCACGCTTCAAGTTCAAGAACAAGTGGTAGTCAGAAGGTGCGAGATCGGGGCTGTACGGCGGGTGATCGAACTGCTGGTGTCACTCAAAACCTTATTCAAGCATTGGGAGCAGTTCGATCACCCGCCGTACAGCCCCGATCTCGCACCTTCTGACTACCACTTGTTCTTGAACTTGAAGCGTGATTTTGGAGGAAGGCACTTTGACAGCGATGAGGACGTACAAAACGGTGTTCAGCAGTGGCTACGGTCTTCACTGGCGGCATCTTTCTATAAAGAGGGCATAAAAAGTTGGTTTCCCGCTACGACAAATGTCTGAACAATGGTGGCAACTATGTTGAAAAATAGTTTAAGAAATGCTCTTTCATGTAAAAATAAATTTTGTTTTGAAAAAATGTTTTGATGTGTTTTTTTCCAAAACGGTACTTAGTTTACGGACAAGCCTCGTATCTTTCAAAAGATCAATATGTCTAAAGACGAAGCAATATATTAAATAATACATCAGTTAAGTAACTAATAAACATGAGAACATTAATAGAAAAAAATGAACAATTAACAGACTAGTACTAACGTAATATCGTTTGCAAAAAATATATTTATCAATTATTAACGTCATGAATTACCTTTATGCTGCCATCTGTCTAAAGGTATTGTGCTTCTCTTAACTTCTTAATATCCTTACGCGTATTCTAAGTATGTGCGCGAACAGGTACAATTTTCATGTAACAAATGCAGCCTACTTTTTCTGTTCCCTCGTGATCAACGCGGTAAGTTTATCCTACATAAAAATTTGTAGATGTCCCAAGAAAAGTTAGTAAAAATTGTTCTGTGCGGTCTCTTTGTGTATGAATATGACAAAGCTAAAATCTCCTAAGCGTGTTAGTACAAAGTTCTCGTAAGCTTAGGCTCTTTATCATTATTAGCGGTGCGTAAATACTCTACAAAACTTTTAAGTATTGATTGCTAATCACGTGTAGCAGTAAAGCCGTAAGAATCTCGTTCAAAAGCCGATGTTTACAAAGCGAGCTTGTAAATTTTATTGACGCTGCAATTTTCGTATTTGGTCCTCTAATTCCTTAACTCGCAGCTGGCTATTAGCGAGCTGTCGTCGTACCAGTCTCAATTCGTCGGTTTGACGAGCAAATGCCAAACGAAGTTCCGCTTCATTGTTTGGAACGTCCACAGTTTCCATAACTTTATTGTCATTAAGTGGGGAAGATATAATGTTCTTCTAACAGGAAAAAATCATCAGATATAAATAATATATACATATAAATCCAAGTATTCAAAAAGATCAACAATATAATATACGTATATTACGCTTGTACCTGTATAGCAACATTTCCAAACTTCTGCTGAAGTTGCTGAAATTTTGTGCTTTGATTGCTGGATGTCTTTTGACTCTTTTCCGACATGTCGTGCAATTCCACCGGTCTGTAGTCCGGTATCGTCTCCGTAGACAGAAACGCAAATTTCTTTTTGTTATTCAGATCAGTGGTCGGAGGCAGTTGCGGTGGCTTGTATATTCGTGGCTTATGCGTCGAGATACTCCCACCTAATAATAAATAGCATGAAATCCACTAACATAACTGGATAGAATGTCACATCTATTAATGGAAAATCGAACAAATAAGGCTGAGAACAGCTTGCTCGAATAAAATCTAATCTGTAAACATGTAGGACCTGTTTTAAGAGAAATCAAGATTGGCGGGCTATTCATGCCACTAGTCCAGTCTCTAGCCGACAACGCGGGACACGTTCCGATTGTATCGGGATACAAATCCTCTTGGAATTGATCGCTCTGTAAGACGGATTTCTTTAATGTATACAATTCGAGAGAAAATCTTGCGAAGAAAATACAATATTGGGCACGTAAACTTGCCTTCCGTGGCACTATCATCGAGATTGGCTCGCACATTCCACGAGTCGCGTGTAACTTGTAAAATCTGAACACTTCGCACAAAGAGGTGCTGATGCCCCTTTTCGGCATCACCCCCAACCCTCTCTGAGGATTTCCAGATATAAACTGGCTGAGATAATGCATCCAGGGTGCCTCGTTGACCACTTCGTAGTACCGAATGTTACCGTCGCCCTGCGAAAAGCAACGACACGGCGGGTTTTAAACAGTTCATATCACGCATGCCGTATATTCTTACCTTCCCGGCTAAGAACACCATATTGGTATCATTATCGTAAAATGGAAAAACCACTCCGCTCGACGAATCTATCGTCTCGCACGTCAGTGGGACAGTCAGATCGTGCTGACTCCATATCGCGTATTGTCGATCCGAATGTCTGCTAAATCCCGTGGTCAGAAGACGCCCGGAGCTGCCGAGAAATACCACCTTGCTCGCTTTCGTGCCGGCGTGACATACCCCTTCCTGTAAAAATGAAAATTTAGATTCGTGTGAAATTTAATAGACACAATTTTCAACGAAGACGAATGTATGTTTTAGATTCGCGGTTAAGAATGATTTCAGGATATTTGTATAGAGTCAAATAAATATTTATATACGATTACAAGTTCGAACGATTCCATACCGAAACGACGATACCGGATCTCGGTTCGAAGACGCGCAGCTTCTTATCCTTGCAAGTGGTCGCCAGTAAGCTGCCGTCGCGGTTCAGGGACATGCTGTAAATGACATCGGGATGCCTGTCGATGACGCTCACCGCCTCGCACCTGTTCACGTCCCACACAATGACGAGATGATCGAAGCCGGCGCTGAAGAGCACGTTCTCCGCCACCGGATGCCACTCGATATAGGCGACGCGTCGTTTGTGCCCTTGCAACTCCACCAGCCACTCGGTCAGGTTCCTCGACAATCCGCCGTCGGGTACGTGCCACAGTTTTATCTAGACATAAAGATCCAAATCTTTGTGATTCCGTTTATCTCTCGATTAAATATGGCGATATCAAATAAATTTTGAATCTCTAAGGGCCAGTTTCACAAACGTCGGTTAACTGCTAACCGAAGGTTAACTGATCCTCTGTCTCTTCTTAGAGAACAAGATAGAAAAAGATAGGGCGTTGACTGAACTCTGGTTAACAGTTAACCAACGTTTGTGAAACTGGCCCTAAGGGTTGCTTTTCTTTTGACGAACACAGTCGACATTTTTTACACAAATCGACACGTGTCGCTTCTAAAACATTTAGAATTTAATTCGAACTCGGTCGACACTTTTCCACTCTGCTCGAGAGGAGAGTCGGAGTGTGATTTTGAGTGACGAATGCAGCCGGGTATTTCGATAGAAATCTTTCTTAAAATTTGAACCTTTGCCATTTAACTGTGGCAACCTGTTCTCGGGTGTGTTAACTCGTGTCGATTTGTGTCTCCTAAGAGGAAAACGGCCTAATTCTACACTCTGTTCACAGAAATCTTCTGCGGACAATGAAGACGCGAGCGGAGATGCTCTCCACCCGATATGCAAAGTATATTCCTTACGGTGCAATCGTCGGAGCAGGACGCGATGATGTTGTCGTTGAACGGATTCCATTTGATGTCCAAAACGGGGCCGGTGTGTCCAGTTACTCGGCTGGCGTTGAAGTCGAGACGACCGGTCTGTAACATTCAGGAAATAATTAATATCCATTCCTACGGCAGCGTTAACCTTTACAACGTTACGTGAAAGTCTTACGATTAATTTAGAATAGACTACGCGAGCGAAACGTTCGAGAGAGGGTTCGAATGTATTTCTCGGGTCGATCGAGCGTCGCGTCAGCTGATACTTGCATTCTTTGCGCAGGAGAGAAATCGATAAATCGACACGGCGCGGAAAACTCACACGATCCAATGATAACACCAGGAACGCTCCGCCGCCCGCAACCTCCGTCACGACGGCCAGGAACTTGGGGTTCACGGCGCAGAACTGCGAGTCGTGGGCGTTCTTCGTGATCTTGATGTTGTCGTAGCATTTCTCCCTCTTGGCCGGCACGCCGTAAACGTGCCGAAACTTGCTGCTCCGGACGCCGCGGAACCACGACTGCAAGTATAATTAACAATCATTGTTTATTCATCCTCGTCTCTTTTAAATTCTGTTTCGATACGCTCCGGTTGCAGGGTCCGTCGGAGTAGCGTGAATATTACTGCAGCCTCAAGGAGTCGCAAAGAAATTTAAATAAAGAAGAGGAAGAAACTGCGGGCAACACACGTTGCAGCGATACAACGCGCGTGCGTTTGCGGCGATTTCGAGGGGAGAAAAAAAAAGGGGAATTAAAGAGAAATATGCCATTCATGTGTGCGATCTTCGGGAGTACTCTCTCTTACTCAGAAACCGTGAAAAAGAAAGTTGCCGGCGTCACGAACGGAAATACAGACGTTTCGTTTATCGGCTGACAATTGCGCGAGTCTTCGGCTGGAGTTACGCGTCTGAGGAGTAAAGCCCGAGGAATCGACGCGGAACGAACGATGCGCGATGAGGTATAAAACCTAACGATCGTGCGCTCGGCGCGAAACGTGTGCTTTTGCATCTACAACGTTCCCGTCGCGCTCGCCGCGCGATAATTAATTCGCGCCGGTGAGCAAAACGTTACACGATGGTACATTTACAGCGTTACACGTAATTGCGGTATCTCGTCGCTCCGTTATTTTGTATTCGAGGGGCGCGCCTACGAAACTAAAAGCAGAGCACTCGAAAAGAGGCAGCGTGCTCCTTTTCTCTTTTATTAAAAAAAAATCTCATTTTCAACCTGCGTTCTTCTCGAGACGCCGCCGCGTTGTAGACGCGTGCGATGAGTCACACGCGGTTGCGGCTAATTGACGGCGCGAATGTGAAATCTCTCGAATTCGTGTGAATCGACGTATCTTTACTGGCGCGCGCAGTGTAGCGCGGCGAGATAGATCGAATTATGCGACTTTTTCCCAGAAAAAAAAAGAGAGAAGATAATCATGCGAATTGCGAGAACCGCGTAAGAATCGCGGCGAAAGGATCGGAACCCCGCAATTCTCCGTTCCAGAATTAGAGGCGGGTGATCTCGCGAATCTAACGATCGAGCCCCGATCTTTCACCCGCGAATTCCCTTTGACGCTGATCTGGAATTGGAGATCAGAGTACACTGAAAGAGGATACACACAGACTGACACAGAGGAGACCCGATATTTGCTTATTCCTTTCTAAAAGAAAAAAAAAGAAGAAAAGAAATGTTACCGGCGTGAATATTGTTAACATCGAACTGGGTATCTATCATGGAAATGTTCGGAATTGTTCGATTATTTCCTCGATTTCTATTGTGTTCTTTTCCAGGGGAAACGGAATAATTCCGATCGGAATCCATTCCGAACATTTCCACAATAGGTGCCCACGCGGAAAGAACTTTCTCTTAAAATTTATCCTGAAAGTCATGTAATCGTGGGACACTTTAAAGAGTTTCAGAGCTTTTTGAAATTTTACCATACATTTCACTAGTGATCATACTTAGTATACATTTTACTAGCAAAATATATGGTAAAATTAAAAAAAAACTCTCATAAAATACTTCAAAATGCCACGTTGCCCCACGATTATATCATTTTCAGGCTAAATTTTAAAAGAAAATTCTCTCCGTGCAGCTGAGGCCTCTTCTCCGCGAAGCCAATTGGTGTTCTCGAAGCGTGGTGTGCTTCACTTCTCTCTTAGGATTCGTGCCGTGTTTCACTTCTTTTGTTCATGTTCAGTGTGCCGTGTTTCTCATCAGTTAACACTTTTAACTATTTGTTACGCATAAAAATTATCATAAGGAAATAAGAAAAAATAAATAAGTCGCGCGCGCAGGTATTGTTCGAGCATCTCAAAAGCTACTGATTTGTAAGTTTAATTTGCAGCTGCGACTTATAACTTTGTACAGAAATGTTGATTAAACTCGTCGCGTTTGGCTCTCAAAGCTTTTTCATCGTTAATTCGAAAAACTACCGTCGTGGTAGAAAGACCGAATTAAAACTGATCGAAGCAAACGCGGATCAAAAACCGCTCGGTAGATCGGGGACACCCTATGTGTGTGTAAAATGTGCAAGATATCGTAATCAAAATCAATAACCGGTACATTATGTAATAACGTTGCGGCTTACTACTCGTTGCTACGCAGGCAGCGTAGCGGAGACGCGATATGTCGCTTCCTCGGTGCATTCCACGCGCAAAACTGTAGAACATACGTGAAATTTTGATGCGTAAATTTTTAAGGAAAGCGTCGTCGAATCTAACGAGGTCGCGAACGCTTTTTACAGCCGCTCCGAAAACTGGACAATTCGCTCAACGTGCACTAAGCATAAACTTGGAGTTTGGGAGTTCGTTCTTTAAGGGCCGGTTTTTCATTTTCTCGTCGACTGGTTAGCCAGAAGTCAGTCGACTCTCCGTCTTTTTTCTATGTTATCTAAGAAGATACAGAGAATCGACTAGCCTCTGGTTAACAATGAGCCAGAAAATGAAAAACCGGGCCTGACTGGGATGCGGGTAATACCGGAAGCTCTTTCCCCCCTCACTCAGGGTCTACCGGAAGGTCCACTTTAAACGTGTGTGACAATTCAAAGCTGATATACAGATTGCAAGCTCGATACACTGTTCCAGCCTCGCAACGTTCCCGCGTTTGTTCTGTCCGTTCCCTTCCGATTCCGATTGCCGCGTACGGAGTAGGAGATCGGTACTCACCTGTCTATCGTTGGTCATGTCTGACGTTAATCGGGATCTGGTGTCCGGAACAGCCGGTGCTCGACGAGTACACGTGCGCGGTGAGACGATCGTCGCCAGTGCACAACGGGGACGCGGTAATCGACAAGCCGGGACCCATGCATGTGCAGGTGGTTGGAGAAACAAAAAGAGACAGAGAGAGAGAGAGAGAGACGGGGAGAAGAAGAGAGGGAGAGAAACAAGTAAAGAGAGAGAGAGAGAAAGAGACACTGACGTGGATAATATTGCAACCAACTACACGAGCCGTTCTCTCACGCCGCGCTTACTAGAAGAAACAAAGGAAAATGAGACACGCGTCTAATTAGCAAACTCATAAAATCACAATTAAGCCCGCGCGGCGCGTCAAAGCGCGGCCGCCGCGGTTTCCGCGGGCGCGCGTAACTCAAGTAAACTCGGGGCCGGGAGGGAATGGTGGGGACTAACTCGCGTGAATTAGACTCGGGCCGAGTTTATCGCGACGATCGCGTCGTTACAGACAGCGGTGATCCTATTAGCGAGATCTTCTCTCTTTTCCGAGTGCAACAGCCGCTTTCCCCCCAATTCTGGAAGGCTTCGGGCGATCGTAGTTTTCCCATCTGCGCGAGAGCACGAGACGACGAGGGGATCCTCCGAGCGGGAGGCCACCGTGTCGACTCGCGGGGTCTCCCGCTCGTTGGAATGTCGAACACTTGGCTCGTAACGACGCGATCGAGGTTCGATGGTTGATCTCGGGTGGCGCGGGACACGGGGACAGCGCTTTCTTTGATGGCTTATGTCACGCGCGTCTAGCTAATCTAGGCCGTATGGGCTTATACGTCGTCGCACAGCTTCGGGTTAAACGCCCATCTCTCTTCGACCGGCACCGCCGGTTCTCGTCGTCAGCGTGTCGTCGAGCCTCTACACCGTCGTCGTTTCCCTTTCGCGAGTTTCTCGAGAGCACGGGACTCGATGTCCGTCGTCTTCACGGCGAGGATATTACGAAATTAGGCGGTCGATTTCGAGGAGAATCGGGGGGTCACGCGATGGACATTCCCGGTCCTCTCAGGCGGACGCAGGCCTGTCCTGAGCGGAGCCGATACGTTTATAATTGCGATACGTACACACGAATTAGCCATGCGAGCGACGTTGGCGTTTCCTCGCCTCCCCCGTGATGGTCGAGCAACGAGGGCGATTACGAGATCGACCGACACGCGCCCGTAGCACGGAAGGGAACAACTGCGAGAGCCGAGGCGCTATCGAGCGAACGCTCGGTCACGCCGACCGTTCCGCTTCTACTGACAGAGGCGGGTGACTATCTCTAGCGCTAGGTAGTGGCTCAGTGCTCGCGGAACTCGATGCCTGTTGCTCGCTCTGCGGTGTCACGCTCGGCGCGCGACACGGCAGCAACGTACGAGTCGGTGCCGGTGTCAACATCGAAACGTGTTTGCGGGAACACGATACTTTTGCGAGTGCTCTCCACTCTCGGCGGGGGCGGGTCGTCGCAGGTGGATTCCGAGCGTCTCGTTTCGTGCTCCCTTCCGCTTTCGTTCGTGCGGCTACGGTGACTCACGGGGGAAGACACGGAGCGGAAACACGACCATTTTCCTGAACGTATCGATAGCGGCTCGCTGTGAATTTAATATATATATATGAATTATTCGGAACGCAACTCGGGATTTATTTAAACAAGTTTGCCTCCGCCTGGGTGAAAGATATAGTTTCAGCGAAGGGAGTCTCGTGTGAATCGGTATATTACGAACCTGAATGCTTATCCGTCGCTCTTGGCGAGTCTCGGGCGCATCTCCGGCTAGAGCGGCGCGACAAAAATAAAGTAACAGATACTCGCCACTGGGTCTTTTTGCTGCGTGCTCCGAGGAAACCGAAAATCGGCCGCGTCACATGCACAGGCACACATACGACAGATATAACAACAGCGCTACGAAACAGATCTCGAAACGCCCCGAGACCATGATTCACCGACACTGTCGGTTACTCCATCGCCACGTCGATACAAAATCATTCCCGCCGTCGCGCCACGAAATTCATACGGCGGATCTCGCGCCGAGAGACGGCCGTTTGTACGATCGACGCGAAGCCGTACGAAATTTGTGGCGAACTGCGGAGAGCCGCATGCAAGGGTCCGGGATGAAAACGTCTTCTCCTCGCGGAGAACGGGAGACTCCGACCAAGTCACGATCAGGCGACACCCGCCAACAACAGAGAGTTTTAACAATTTCGTAGACCTGCTCCTCTCCTCTTCCTCCGCGTTTTAGAGAGAGGCAGGAGAGATAAACAGTGCACAAAAAGAAAGCACAAATCTTACTCCGGCAATTCTTCTCGAATTATCGATGCCAGCTTTCACCCAAGCCCATTAACTCTGATCTTCGTTCAATTCGCCTCTTGTCGCTTGCCAAGGCAACGGTTACAAAGGACGAAATTAAACCGCGCGAATTCGATTGCTCGCACTAGAGTCCGGCCAACAGGCAGTTTCGGCAAAATGATGCGGGAGAGAATCAAGTATACACAGCTGGAGACCCTGTAATCGGAGACCGGCCATAAGAGAGTTTGTCGAATCCCCGCGAGCGAGAGAGAAACGTAGGCCGTCGCACTTTTCTACGATCGCAGAAATTTGGCGAACTACCTTACGGCCAGTCTCTGATTACAGGGCCATGTGGAGCAAGAGGGAATAGATTTCTTTCCCTCTCGCATCAGTTTGCCGAAACTGCCTGTTGGCCGGACTCCGATTAGAGAGACCTTAACTTGCACTGGCGCGCACTGAGCCCGCCCGAAGGCTTGTTTACGGTCAATTCTTATATTTAAGGATCGTTTGAAATCTTTTCAGCTTCTTGGCCGGAAAAATTATCTGTACGCCACCCGTACGGATCATCCTTTGGTTACGCGGTTTCCGAGCATCTGTTTAGGACCGTAAATATAAGAGCAGGCTTCAGCGCGCACTCAGTGCGCACTGGCGCGAGCAACCGAATTCGCCAAAGGTCAAGCGACGTTGGTGAAAACCGGGGTTAATCTTTTAACACAAGTAGAGCAATTCTCTGTTGTCCAAAACACGGAGGGAGAGAGACAGCAAGTCGGCGAACGGCGAGCGTCGCGCAGCGGAGACTACCTCGCCGTAGGCGATTCCGCGGGTCGGATCGATCTCGGGAATTGCTCGGAGTCACCGCGAGACGGTCATCTACGCACTCCAACTCGACACTCACTTTGCTGACGGGCTTGTAACAGGCCCTCGCGTCTACCATGTTGTTCATGATCGCGTGCTGCTGGTCCTCGTCGAAGCTCAGTTTCTCCTCCCGCGCGCGTATCATCTCAGCCAGTCGGCGACGTTGTATCCCATAGACTTCGTAGGCTTCACCGCGCGGCAATCTCTCTCTCTCTCCCTCTCCCCGGGAGAGAGAGGCTGTGTATCCTCTCCGCCGCCGAACCACGCCGGGATGGGAGCTACGAACGGTCCATCGCCTCGCCGGCCCTCGCCTCAACCTCTCTTTCCGTCTGCCCTTTCTCCACCCCGTTTATCAGCCGCCGCGCCGCGGCGAGTCAAACACGTGTGCGGACGCTTTCACGCACCGTCGGCGGCCCGTCGGGTCGGACGTACTCTTGCGTGTAAACACGGTATCGATCTGGCTGGATCTGACGTTCCGCGTGTAAACACCGGAGCCATGACACACGGGCAAACGTGACGAAGTGCGGTTTTCCTAGAGGCCCTGTCGTCAGCAAAATGGCGGACTCGTCCCGCGTCCGATTGCCTAGAGTCGCTCGAGCGGAGTGGTCTCGGGGTTACAAGA
>NW_011967138.1:570889-578058 GCF_000949405.1 Vollenhovia emeryi
TTCGTAGTCTGATACGGGCTTTAGTCCCAGTCTACAATAGATGATTTAAGCCCTAAGCTTTAAGAAATTGGCCAATCACGGTCAAGTATGAGTAGAATGCGCGACTGTGATTAGTCAATTTCTTAAGGCTTAGGGCTTAAATCTCTATTGTAGACTGGGACTTAGTCCCAGTCTACAATAGATGATTTAAGCCCTAAGCTTTAAGAAATTGGCCAATCACGGTCAAGTATGAGAAGAATGCGCGACTGTGATTAGTCAATTTCTTAAGGCTTAGGGCTTAAATCTCTATTGTAGACTGGGACTAAGAATTGACCAATCGCAGTCGATTAGTCCCAGTCTACAATAGATGATTTAAGCCCTAAGCTTTAAGAAATTGGCCAATCACGGTCAAGTATGAGAAGAATGCGCGACTGTGATTAGTCAATTTCTTAAGGCTTAGGGCTTAAATCTCTATTGTAGACTGGGACTTATTCTTACGACTACGACCATTGTAGACAGAACCGAGAATCATTGTAGCGGAGGCTTTAAAGCCCGTATCAGACTACGGATTGAGATTGGGATTAGATTGAAATTTGACCAATCAGAGTAAAAGTTACTGAACTTGAGATTAGTAAACTTTACTGTGATTGGTTAAATTTCAATCTAATCCCAATCCCAATAGTCTGATACGGGCTTAAGGCGCGACACAGCGGCCAATCGGCCCGTTCCTCTTTCAAAAGCGGCTAAACACGTAAAGGCAGAGGATTGGTCGCGTTCAACGCGAATTGCATTGCGAGAGCTGCACTAATCAGCACAACTGCCATATATGACTGCCATACAGAAACGCGACAGAGAGCGAACGAACGAGGGAGAATGCGCGCGCACGCGCGTGCGCTCGTGAGAGAGAGAGAGAGAACCATGTATTTTGCCAGGAGCCCCGGTGACGTCACGGGGTACGGTTTATTTATAAAATCACCGACGACGTTGCTCGCGCTTGGATTCGTACTTTGAGCCTACTCGTGCACCTGGCACGGCACGTCGCACAAGTCGCCGCGGGTCGACGACGTTGTCCCAGTTCTCTTCGCCGTCGCGCTCGTCCTCGGGTCCTCGCGGGTGGCACGTAAGTAAGAATCCCGATGTGAATCCATTAGAATCCGGTGTCTACGTTGAGCTGGACTCGCCGCCGGTCGCCCGGGCGAGAACGGAACGCGCTAACGTGTGTAACCGTCGAAGATACGCTCGGTATTGAACAGCTACTCGGAATATATCTTCGTGGCAGCGTCGTCTCGAGATGACGGCCGTTGCGAAGCCGTTGATAAGCCGTCGGAAGAGCCGTGACGTTTCCTCGCGCTGCCTTCCTTCCCGCTGAACGCGTCTCCATTCTCGCGAGAGCGGATCGCGTTAACGGCGCGTGCGAAGCGTGACAGTCGAGGACGTCGAAGTTTCGAGAACCGATCGGCACTTTCAACGAGTTCTCTCGCGTCGTGTGCATCGCGGGGTGACGTGTCCCCAACCGACGCGATTCAAAATCACGAATGACGTGTCATGCTGTCAATTGCACGTCGCACGCGCTCCTCGGGAAGGACAGTCGTGTCGCGGCAATGTAATTGGCGTGTTGTCTTTCATTGTTGCAATTGTCGCATCCTGTCGCGCAGGTAATTCGCGAAAACGCTGAAAGGAAGGTGGCGAAGCTCGCTTGAGCTGCGCCCGGTCGAAGAGAGATAACGCCGATAAGAAGCGTCGACGAACACTTGATTCCCAAGGTCTCGAGGTGCAACAGTCACACGTGCGTTTCGTCATTCTTCCTCAGGTATCTAGATACAGACGTGGATTAGGAGGCAAACATGAGTCTACAGTGGACGCTCATCGCCGGCTTCCTCTACGTCGAGATCGCGATCGTGCTTCTCCTGGTGCTGCCGGTGGCCTCGCCTACGAGATGGCAGAAGCTCTTCAAATCACGCTTCTTGCAGAGTATAAATAATCAGGCTTCCATTTATTTTGTGATTCTACTGGGCGTCCTAGTCCTCTTCCTGCTGGACGCCATACGAGAGATGCGCAAGTACTCCACCAGCTTGGAGCACACCGACCGCCACCATCAGCTGAACCTCGAGATGCAAGGTAGATTACGTAACTACCTCTTTGCACTTGTACGTTATTCTTTTTATACCAATTCGACTTCATTATCTTCTGGTTTCCCAATGGCGTAGATTGTTCTAATGCTTACATCTTTGTGCGTCTTCTAGAAAACATGAGATTGTTCCGCGCACAGAGGAATTTCTACATATCCGGCTTTGCGCTGTTCCTGAGCCTGGTGATACGCCGCCTTGTCGGCTTGATATCGACCCAAGCTACTCTGCTCGCGCAGAACGAAGCGGCCATGCGGCAGGCCCAGTCTGCGACGACTACGGCCAGGAGCTTGCTGTCCCAGAGGACAGTCGGGGAAAGTGCGCAGAACGACTCCAACGAGGCGCACGATAAAGCTGTCTCGGAACTGAAGAATCAAATCAAGGAGTACCAAGCTAAGAACAAGGAGCTCGAGGAAATTTTGAATAGAGAGAAGAAGGATAAGGAAGCGATAAAGTCGCAGGCGGACTCAGTCGCGAGGGAGTACGATCGTTTGAATAAGGAGCACGCCAAGCTCGCGCAAACCTCACAATCGAGTGGTGATAAGAAAACTGATTAGACAAGGGCGTTGAGATTTTGCCTCGTTTTCCTTCTTAATTATTTTAAACAGCTTAGGACTCATTTGCCCGTGAGTCCTAAAACTTTGTTACGTTATGTTGAATCACCTGTATTGCATAATATAAGCAGGCATCACATTTCGCGGGTTATTATGACGTTTACATACTTTCGTTGGGAGATTGTATACAAATATTACTATTGTGTGGTGGTGTAACGTGCCTCTTAATACACTGTACATCCCCCTTCCGATTTTGTGCACCTGCTGTGCATAAAAGCTCGAACCCATCTTTCTTCATTCGTGATATGTCGTCGTTATTTTTACGAACAGTTAATGTAATTCTAAAAATTCCATAAATTAACGTTTTCGTTATAACTGCTTTGTGTTTCTTCATTTAAATCAGTGGTACAAATCCCGACAGTTATGCTGTCGGCTGTTATAATTTTATATCGCACAGAAAATAACTGATTACCGCACGCTATTCGGCAAGTATTAATAATGTATAAATAGGATATATATTTTACATATGTATTAGACAATATATCTTAAATGTACTTCCAAACATGCATTTGCCACGTTTCCTTGTTTCATATTAGCAATCTTGTATGAAAAAATATATTGTAGAATACATATACAGGGTGTCTGTTTGGGACTTACTTTTTGTGCAGATAGAGGACCAAACTAAGTCGAAAAGTTCTCTGCCATTTTGCAATTTTTGCAATAGTTAACAGAGTTATTATAAAAAATCGCCGTCTTAGCCCGGCCTATCGTCCAGTGTAAAGCGCGCGGCAAGATGTGGCCGGCCTGCGACCGACGTTGCTAGGCACGCAGGGGGTTGTTCATTATATGTAGCTGTTGCAGTTTTTAATAAACGACTTTTGGGCGTGTAGCAACGTTCTAGCGCGGACCGGACGCATCTCGCCGCGCGTTTGTACTGGGAAGGAGGCTGGGGTAAGACGGCGATTTTTTATAATTAAAATAACTCGTCAACTATTGCGAAAATTGCAAAACGCTAGACTTTTCGACTCAGTTTGATCCGATCTATTTACACAAAAAATAAGTCCCAAATACATTTACTGATACCCTGTATGTATATGTATATATTCCATAATATAATGCAAATCTATAGACACGTGGAGATATGAATCTGTAGTTCTCGCGTTAGGCCAAAATAAGAAGATCACACTGTAACTGTAATATCTGTAATCTGCAGCATCGTTTTCTTCCCGTTAAAGAGCGATTTAAAAAAATCTATTCTGGCCGTAATACGATAAAAACGAATCCATTCTGCGAGGAGCCGCCACTGTGCCTCCTTTCGACCCCGAAATATTTCGTGTTTTTAGTTCGAGTCTACAATAGCTGCGTTCGGCATTGCAAATCCGAGACGTCGGAGTGCTCTTCCTCGCTTTCTATCTCATTCTTCTCTCTCGCTCACTCGAATGCAAAAGAGCACTCCGTTGCCTCGAATTTGCAATGCCGAACGCAGCTAATAGAGGCGAATAGATAGCATAGGTGATACAAGTCCTAAGAAACGCATCAGTTGCAGTCGAAGATAAGAATACTCGAGTGGGATTGGTCAATTTTCTATGGCTAAAATCGCCTATTGTAGTCTGGGACCCACTCATACAATGGAGCATCCCAAACGTGAGATGCGCGGGGGCTTACGTGTGAGAGGCACGCGGGCTCGAATAAGATACGCCCCAAGAGGAAACGGAAACTCGACACATTCTCGTCGTTGATCTCGAGCAACTCCAAGTACAGTTAGCTTAAAAGAATACAATAATGAAAGCATGCACATACCTAACATACGCTAACAACTAACTGAACACATCACCCACCCCATAATGGCAACTGAATTTGGAGCACGTCGCCAGAAGCCGCATGGCCGACGACGACTTGGAAATCGAGTGTTCATCAAAACTTTTTATCCCTTTTTAATGTAAATCTCTCTCTTTCCTACCTTCTCAGCATCCACGACAGAATATGATAATTACTACATCATGCAACAATACGTTAACTATATCGCTGCCCAAAGTCCCAAAAGGAAAGGACGACGCGTCCCAGTCCTCTCCTCGTCGCGCATATTCTCACGTAAAGCACATAAGAATCCTGATGCGAGTCCATTAGAATTCGATGAGTGTGACGAGCGAGACTTGCCGGCCGAACGAAACGTGCCGGCGTAGAATTATTCTTTCCCGCTGAACGTATCTTTATTCTCGCGTTTGCCACGCGCGCCAGACGTCACAATCGAGACTTCGAGGACCGACCGACGGGATTTCCAACGAATTCTCACGTCGTGTGCGTCGCAGAATGACTTGTCTCGACCGATCCGATTCAAAATCACGCGTCATCCTGTCAATTGCACGTCACACGTGCGCCACGGAAAGGACAGTCGCGTCGCAGCGATATAGTTAACGTATTGTTGCATGATGTAGTAATTATCATATTCTGTCGTGGATGCTGAGAACCCAGATAACATGCATGTCTAAAAGACATCTTTAAGACGTCTTTAACACGTCTTTTAGACATCTTTTACGCCCGGTCTACAATGAGTTGTTAGTCGTTAGTCAGAAGTCGGAACTATATGTCGGTCCTTTTTCTTCCACCCAGAAAGGAAAAGGATCAACATATAGTTGCGACTTCTGACTAACGACTAACGACTCATTGTAAACCGGGCCTTAGACATACACGTCTAAAAGATATCTTAAAGACATCTTAAAGAAGTCTTGAACATGTCTTTTAGACAAGCATGTTATCTGGGCATGAACTGTTCTAGTTCGCTTCGTCTTCACGATGCATATTCTGCATTTTCTGCATAATTATTATAAAATTATCGTTATTTCAGTTAATAAATTTTATGTCACAGCATCATAAAATTCTATCGCTGCTTACATTCGGATAAAAGAAACATACTCTGTTTGGACTTAACAATATTCATCTCGTGAATGTAACAATAATTTTATTATAAATCACTATATATATGTATATATATATATATATATTCATTTATTTTTTACATTTTTCCTCTTGTACTGTTCGCTGTACACTACTTTCCGTCAGCGACAATTCCGCTGAGATAAGCATTTTAGGCATTACACTTTGATGTATAATTTATTATTTATCAACTAAATGCCCTTCGAAGATGCCGTGATCTACGAGACGCGCAAGTAGAATGTATTACGAGCGCGTTTCGATCATGCGTGTGTAGTGCACGTTCCAGACACAATTGGAAAACTCTTCCACCAAGTTCGAACAGTTGAGAGTCTCCTTGGGATGGTCCTGGAAACACTTCAGGACTTTATTACTGTTCTCCAAACACGGTTGCACTGTATTCTGAATATCGGCAATTTTCTGTCCTGTAACGATATTTATATTAAGTTAAAAAGTTACTGCATACATTGTACAAAAGTTTTGTTTAGTTTTAAAGCACTGTTATAATTTCTTGCTTTGATTATCAAAGCGGCAACATCTATAAATTATCAAGGAACTTTATTTGTGCATTATCAAATATCTCATTGCATTCTTGACGTCAATGGTTGCAGTTTGCAGAAAAAGCAGTTCCTCGTTGGATTTCAGTATAAAACAATCGCGTTAAAGAATTGGCGCTTACTAAGCTGCCTTTTCTATCAAACGTAATCCAAGAAACTATTCAACGCAACAGCTCGATACATATACGTGACGCAACTGCAGAAAGAATGGGAGAATAAATCAAACTGTTAAACGATATCAAAGCTGACCGGGATTAGCAACGGCGGTCTCGACAGCTGCCTTCTTGTACTCGTCCTCCAGGACACGATTGACCTTTTGGTAACCGTGCTCCAGTTTCTGCAGGCGTTTCTGCCAGTACTGATCCTGCCGTTTCAGCTCCTCCTCCATTTGCTGCTGCATTCGTAGAGCGGACACCGTCAACTCCGGATAATAATATACCGGCTGCCCGGGCGCCGCTTCGCTCGGCTGGGGCGCGACGGCCGTGGCACTGGGTGACGCCGAGTGCTGGGGGGTACCGGGTCTCCGGGCGTCCGACGGTGGCTCGCGGGCCCTCGCTCTCTCGCTCTGAGCAAGACGCTGGACGATCGCGTTCGAGACCTTGATCACCCCGACCTCCTCCTCGTTCGAGATGGTGAGCTTGCGGGCGCTCTGGCCGGAGCCCATCCTCGGGATCCTAACGCGGCGGCCCGCGAAGAAGCCCGCAACTTCGCACGTCTGCAAAACAAGCGATTCGCCGATTTCGCTCTCTCCGCCGCCGCGCCGACACGTCGCTACCCTTGTCCTTTACCTCGCGAGGCCTTGTCCGTCGTCCCGGTTCGTTGACAGCAGCCAGCCGTCTTCCGCCTCATCAAAGTGAAGTTACATAAATACTCGGATCATACCTTCCACAACCCTCCACGACGGTAGTGCCGCACGGCGACTTTCCGCTGCTCCTGACTCCTGAGTCCGTGCTCCTTCGAGCCGACTCGAGTGAACGTAGCTGCACAGTATAACCTGTATGCCAACTCGTTCTTTTGTTTCT
>NW_011967138.1:578228-588421 GCF_000949405.1 Vollenhovia emeryi
CCAGTAATTTTCATCGCTACCAACTATACTGTTTTCACTGGCAGTAACTAAATCCATTTTCGAACACATCCAGAGAGTGGGCATACTGGTTATACTGTGGTAGCTGCTTGTTCGTTCCCCGACGCGAAGTCGGCTTCGTGTCGAATTGAAACTCGTGGCCACATAAGATCCGACCAATCGCAGCGCGAAGACTCATTCTTTCCGTCCCAATTGGACAGGATATCGAAGGTCTGTTCGTTTTATACCCAATTCCACCAACGCAGTTGAACTTTAATCTCGGTTGCCATTAGCTGAATTTCTTCTAATTTTATTATTTCGAAATGGTAGAATTATGAAATAAAACGTCTCAAAAATAAACTGGAAGAAAGATTAGTTTTACACAAAATGACTCTCTCTCAGTAGACCCCGCAAAATAGTATCGTGTGCCGTTGGCTTAAATCCTGATTGGCTCTCGTAAGCAATTCAGTAGGAGGAATAGTATCGTGTGCCATTGGCTTCGTTCAAGAGGTCGTGCGCGTTGCGATTTTTAGGTTAAACTTTTACATTCAGGAGATTCAGGTTATTGGAGAGGTAGGTGCCTTCAGCTTCCCCATTAATCTTCGCATTTGTTTGTGGATAGAACATCGTAAGTAATTCCAGGCGGTAATAGAGAAATTTTGTTCCTTTTCTTCAAGAATCTTTTATCATCTACAGTATAATCTGATGTGAAGATACCTTTCGCCTCCAAGGTTAGAGTGATCTTGAACTGGAGATTAAAGAGACCGAAAGGAACAGCATGGAGCTTATTTTATAAAATTTTTCTGTTCTTTCCGTTTACTTACAGACGCCTAAAATGGAGTACATTAAAGTCCCTGACGAATTGCAAAATAAGGGAATGGTGTATGTATAACATTCTGTAGATATTTAAAAAAATTTAATGCGCAAAAAGAAAAAATGCCTTATATGGTCGGGCTGGATCTTTCAATGCCTAATATTTTTTTTGCATATGCATCCAACAAAGTGAATTGTGCGCCGATAATTTTTAATCTTGAAATATATTTCTATCTAAAGTCGAAATAATTCACATAATTGAATTGAAGTAAGTAATTTAACAGAAAAAATAATCAATTTTATGAACGACATTTATTGTTTTGTAAGAGAAAATTCAATTCATTTTAATTGCGAGCGCGTGTAAATGCGACTTTTTCTACCTGTAGGCCCTGCTGCGAATGTGGGACCGCCATCGAGCCAAATCCTGCCAATATGTGCGTAGGCTGCTTGCGTTCCCACGTCGACATCACTGAGAGCATTCCCAAGCAAGTGACGCTGCAGTTCTGCAAGAATTGCGAAAGGTACGACGTGTTTCTAAAGATACACCAAGGTGTTGCGCACCAACTCGCTCAAATTGACACTACGTTCTTATAACAGATACCTTCAGCCACCTAGCGAGTGGATTCACGCCGCGCTGGAATCCAGGGAACTCTTGACGCTATGTGTGAAAAAGTTAAAAGGAATGAACCGTGTGAAATTGATAGATGCCGGTTTCATATGGACAGAGCCGCATTCCAAAAGATTGAAAGTAAGCTCCACATATATGGTACAGGGAAAGTTTTATGTGCGATACTTAAATCGCAAGTGAATTTGAGAACTTCAATTGACATTCAGTTGCGCCGATAGTTAAACTATACACAATTGAATTTTATATAAATACAATGCACCAGGAACAATTTTATAATATTTGTACTTTTATTTGTACCTTGCTCTCTTGATGCTGACAGTAATTATATAGTTGTTGTTTGTACCAATTAATTTTAAGCGTTAAAATCAAATATTCCATTTTCATTTCTGATATATTTCTTAGGTGAAGCTAACTGTTCATGCAGAAGTAATTGGCGGAACAGTTTTGGAGCAAGTATTTGTGGTCGAATACATCGTAAACAGTCAGATGTGCGAAGATTGTCACCGTACGGAGGCTCAGAATTACTGGCGCGGATGTGTAAGTTTTCTACAAGAAAGAAATTCATATATGAATGATTGCACACTTCCTTACACGTGTCGCGTTGTCTCTTATAGGTGCAAGTCCGGCAGAGAGTGGCTAACAAGAAAACGTTTTACTACCTAGAACAGTTGATATTGAAACACAGGGCACACGAGCATACACTGGGCATAAAGCCCGTTCATGGTAATTGTTGCGTTTCACGAAAGCTTTCTCATTGCTGATAAAATGTATATTGCGACGCATCGAACGGATAACAGATACGTAAAGTGTGTTCTAATGCTTACAGAGGGTCTGGACTTTTTCTTTGCAAACGAAACCACAGCTAGGAAAATGATTGATTTTATAGTAACGGTCATACCGTGCCGCACTCAAAACTCGAAGAAATTAATTTCACACGACTGTCATAGTAATTTGTACAATTACAAGTTTACATTCTGGTATGTATACATGGCAGCACATTTTTTTTCGGTATATCTCGAGCTCGTTAAATGCCTTTATTGCATTATTTACAGCATTGAGCTCGTTCCGCTCTCGAAGGACAGCGTAGTTTGCCTACCACGGAAGTTGGCTCATCAATTGGGTGGCATCAGTCCTGTTTGTTTGGTATACCGAATTACAAATTCTGTGCATCTTATAGACCCTTCGTCAGGGCAAAGTAAGTTATGTCAGTTATAATTTTAATAATAATTTGAATTGATGCTGAACAGTAGTACGTTTCATTTAGTCGCTGAACTTGATTCGACTGTTTACTGGAGATATAACTTCAATAGTATATGCGATCCGAAACAATTGACAGAGTATATTGTAATGGACATCGAACCAATAAAGCATAAAGGGAGAAAAAATTTCCCAGGACAAGGAGCTATTTCTACCAAAGTAAGTTCTTCTGTAAAATATTTCGACAACAATATGAAATATAATATTGTTGAAAAGAAAAGAAATATTTATCTTCTGGACACGAGAAACTTAACATGTGATTCATTCGAGATAAAAAAAAACTAATTTTTTATAACAAATTTTTTAGCATATCACAGCGGACGCATGGGTAGTGAAAGCAACTGATTTGGGGATAAACAATAATCCAATTCATACACGTACGCATTTAGGCCATGTACTTAAAGCAGGTGATTCAGTACTTGGGTAAGTTAAGTTTATTATATAATTTATAATAAACTTATATGTATGTAATACATGCACATAAGAGAGATATTTTACAGGGGCACACGTAATATGTTTTGTATTTGTTTATTGCAGCTATAATGTGAAAGACACCAATATTAACGATACCAATTTCGATAATTTGAGTGAAGATTCAATACCTGATATCATTTTGGTAAAGAAGTTCTACAGCCACAACAAGGCTGCCCGTCGCAAGGCACGAGTATGGAAGTTGAAGCATATTAACGATGAAGTAGTCAGCGTAAACACAGAAAACACGTATGTTGAAGAAACGATGTGCAAAATCTATAAGTTTTTCGTAAATTGTCTTATAACATCAATTGCGTTTTTTCACAGCGAATACAATGAATTCCTCGACGAACTGGAAGAAGATCCAGAAATGAGACAGAACATTAATATCTTCAGAGACATTCGGAAGCAGATACCTGTTGATACTAATGAAATAGATGCAAGCATTCCGCAGATAACGCTTGAAGAAATGATGGATGATCTTGTAATTGAAGATTAATAAGCTCGAACTTTTTATATAAGAATATATTTAGTATATATCTTATATATATATATGTATAGGTAGAACTTACAAGAGTAATTAAAAAAATTTTATATAAGTGTATAATTATATTTAATAACCATAATCAATAGTATATATATTTTATATATTTAATAATTAATAATATATAAAATTATATCTAATTAATAATATATAATTATATATTCCTACATACAAATTGAAAAATTAATCTTGCAAGCTCTACCTGAGAAATGTACTTGTAATCTTCGAAGAGCTTCTGCATTGTGACATAAATGTGAATTATTATAATAAATTGCAATAGTATATTTTCATGTATATCATTATCTAAAATAATCGTTCAATTTATCTTGCTAATATATTTTATGTATCAAGAATTACCAATACAAATTCAAAAATAAAATTAATGAGTGCATGATTTTTCATAAATACTACTCTATAAGATTGCAGTAGACCGTAACATATCATCTGTCACTCATTAACATTATTTAATGACATATTCAGTTAGATGCTCGCGAAATAGTTGGGTCTCGTAACAAATATAACACCATCTCGTAATAACGGCGTAACATCCTATTTATATCGTTTTATGTACACATACAGATCATACGATAGCATTGGCCCAAATTATTGGATTGATAGGCATAAGTTCGTCTCGGTTTTAAACAAAAATTTTAAACCTATTATATTTTGTCGATATACATGTAATCAGTGATATCAGCAATCTCACGAGTTTTATGACGATCAGTTTCAATCAAGGCTAAGATTTCGTGACTATCAACCTCTTCTTGAGCTATTTTAAAGCTGATTGAAACAAATGAAGGAAGTGGGGAATTATCTTAAAGATACAATAACACTGATAGTATATAACACTGTGTAATAACACTGCTGTGATAATACAGTGACACTACAATAAACCAGTCGCATCGATATGCAGTTCTGCAGGCTATTGTTTCTTGCACTTTTATTAAAAGTCGTACGCAGCGAAGTGACCAGTTATATAGGTATGACAAGCTATTAGATGAACTATTAGAATTCCAATTAAAAATTAGCAAATTTTATATCTACACTTATAAAAGATTTTAATTGGATTAGTATCATAAAGTAACACAATAAAGTTGATAAATATACGATGTTTATATTACCTATTGTATGAATTTCTCTTTGTTGCTAATTAATCAAGATGGTACAATCTTGATAGCAACACATGCAGGTGATCTTATTAAATGTTCACGTTACTAAGAGATTAAATGGGATTTATCGGTTGTGCCATCTTTAATCATCAATTACAATTGCGAACCTTGATAAAATTAATTTCATAGATTTAAATTTTTCCTTCACTTTATAGGATTGTAAAAGGATCACTTGAGATAAATTTACAAAGTAATTAACACTCATATTTGCTAACTTATATATCTTATATGTTTTGTTACGAAAGCAAAAAACTTAATTCTACCTGTTTTTGCAGATGACACAGTATCACACTTTACACATGAAATAAACAATTGGATAAAAGTACAGGAAGAATCTGAAGAATTTCAACAGTTAATCCATAGTCTAGCTCTTCCGACCAGCTTGCAGCGTGATGAGTGGCACACATTTATTGGTAAAGAAAGCAAAGATATTTGCATAGTATGCAAGTCTATTCTAAATAGTATTATAGAATGTCGTAAGCAAGGCATGTCAGCGGGAGACATAAGATGTAAAGTGATTAAACTTTGTACGCAACTAAACTTGGCAACTGAGCGAGTCTGCGACGGCGTAATAACTATCAATTTGGTAAGTAAATTTAATTCTTACGCAAATAAAATATAACGAAAAATTTTATTTTACCACCGTAATGTGTAGAATTTTCTTCGTAGATGGCAAAAACACATTTTTGACATGAATTATTTTCAACGTGTCCAATTACATGAACATTTTACTTGCAGCCAACAGTAATACATATCGTAGACTCGAAACCGAATTTAACAGCAACCGTAATTTGTGGCGTTATATTGGAATCAAAATCTTGCCCGCTTAATGACGAGGAGTTTAATTGGACAGTCAACATTGATAACGGTCCCCCAATACTGATTGATCCAGAAGACAGCAATGAAATCCTGAATATAGTGCAAATACCGGATATTCATTACGATCCTAATTACGAACCTTATGGCAATCCATATTGCGATGAACCAACGTGTTGTCGTAAAGGCCAAAACGACACAAACACGAGCGGCGAGGTGGCGGGCTATTGGGGAGATTACAATAATTGCGACAATCCGTGGCATAACGTTGTGGATGTCCTAGACCACATTAGAGCTCAACATCAAGTACGCAAACACCTGCATAATGATTTATAATCCTGTGAATTATTTTATGGAATGTTAATTTGCAGAATATTTCCTACGTGTACTTCACTGGCGACATAGTGGACCATGGTGCCTGGGAAATTACCATTGAGGGAAATGTAAAAAGTCTGAGCAAGGTCTATCTCCAAATTCACGAAACATTCAGAAAGATTCCCGTGTATCCCATTTTGGGTAATCACGAGACGTATCCCGTAAATCAGTGAGCTATCCAATTTTCTATATATAATCATATTTTGTTTGACTAGCAGTTATCTACTTATTCGCGTATTTTGAGATTAATATAGTATTGCACACTTATTCTAGATTTGCACCTAAGACTGTTACTAATAGTGAGATAAACACGCAATGGCTATATGAAATGATCGCTGATTTATGGATCAGTTTTGGGTGGTTGCCAGAATCTACGCGCTCTACCATTCTACAGGGCGGATATTATACGGTTTCGCCTAGGAAAGGATTTAGAATTATAGCCTTGAACAGTAACGTGTGTTTTCGTTACAATTGGTGAGTATATCAAAGCAGGTTTTAGCTGTGTGAGATATGGACAATTAATTTTATTTTATAGATTTACGATTGTATAGATATTGTAACTTATTGATTCTGATATTCGCAATAGATAATTTATCATAAGAACACGTTGTTATCAAAGACAATACTAGCTGCTTAATGATATCTGCTTGTATTATCAATCGAGGATATCCGGCAAATATTTTGAATTGTATTGTGTATTAAAACATTGCGACATTCAGCTCCTCCAATACCTATTATATATACTGTTAAACACTTAAATTTCTTCAGATAATCATATACTCGTTTTAAATGTAGAAGCACATAAATTAGATATTGTATTTTTCACGGTTTTATGAAAATAATTTCTACAGGTGGCTGTGGTATGCACCGAAAGATCCTTACGGCCAGTTGCAATGGATGGCGGATACGCTTTCGCGAGCTGAAGAGGATGGAGAGTTCGTGCACATATTAGCGCACATTCCACCCGGTGATAAAGAGTGTTTGAGCACGTGGAGAAGAGAATATATCAAAGTTGTCAAACGATTCAGCCACATTATCAGAGCGCAATTCAACGGCCACACACACACCGATGAACTGCAATTGTATTACGGCGGTGATGATAATAGCAAGATTAACAATGTCGCTTGGAATGGCGGTAGCATAAATACCAATCAGAACTTAAATTCCAACTACAAGCTGTATACTGTCGACAACAAAAATTATGTGAGTACCATATCATTCTGGTGAGGTACATGTGACAGTTATATGACAGTTATATTACAGGCGGTAAAAGATTTCGAGACTTGGATATATAATTTAACTTTAGCGAATGCTAAGCCTGACCAACGGCCATCGTGGTACAAGTCTTACTCGTTTAAGAAGGAATATGGTATTTCCGACTTGTCACACGATTCGCTGCAGGCCTGGTTGTCTAGACTAGCGAACGATAAAAGCCTGCTAAATCGCTATTACAGGTAATGTATAGATATTTGTGAGTTATTGTCTGTCAAGCGTTATATCTCAACCAGCAATAATTGATTCAGAAATTATTTTAAACGCGCCGACCCGGCACTGAGGAAAGAGTGCGACGTAAAGTGCATGAGACCTTACATGTGCCGTATCATTGTCAGCCTGGGAGATCACAGAACTAAATGCGAGAGTAATGATCAGTATCTTAATTGACTTTATATCTAATATACGTTGAAATCTTTTTAATTTCTTTTAGTTATTTTTGTACATTGAAGATGATCCAAAGTGGATCGAAACGTTTGTATTTCATGTATTTCACGTTTGATTATTAAATGACGTCGATTCGATGTCGATCGACGAATCATTTCTCACTGGATAGTAGTTTAATTTACGATATGTTTATGTCTTATGTCCGTGTCTACCAATGTAGATTAACTTTAATCTCAGCTTAAATTACTTCTTATCTTTTTCTAATTTTGAAAATTGGGAAAAGATATATAGTGAGTTGAGCCGAGATCGAAGTTAATTTGCATTGGTATAAATAGACATGTGTCTGTTAACGATGACACTGTATTTCAATGTAACATGTTAAAATTGGAATAAATATGCTTTTATTAAGCTTCATGGCCCTTCAATTATTTTAATTTCGTGAGTTAAAAATAATCTAATCTAATAAAGGCGATAACTGCAAAAGTCTTTCTATTTGTTTACTGTATATATGTATGTATGTATCACTTTATTTCCTTAAGGGTTAAAGTGGCGCTTTTGTAGGGAGCGTGCCCGAACCCTACTTGTTTAGTGACGCATATTGATTCTACCATTGATTCTAATTATACTATCTCTACCACCTCTTATTGAAGCATTTTCAGGTTGTTTGAGAGGATGCTGGAAGTGGGGAATTATCTTACAGATATAACAATACCGATAGTATATAAATGTACAATAACTCTGACCCAATAACAACAGTGGTGCTACAGTCGCTTCAATATGCGGTTCTTCAGGCTATTGTTTTTTGCACTTTTCTTAAAAGTTGCCAACAGCTACGCGATCACTAATTTAGGTATGGCAAATTATTAGATAAAATATTCGAATTTGCCCAGCGAGAAATGACTCGTCGGTTGATGTCAAAACGATGTCGAATCGACGTCAATTTGACAGTGTCGATGTCAATTCGACATCGCTTCGACGAATCATTTTTCACTGGGTAAATGATAAATTAGCAAATTATATATTTAAGGCTGGTCTACAATACATGGAGTAAGCTGGAGTAAGGAAATAAATCCATTTTATTTCTTACTCCTACTTCAACTCTTAGGTTTACTCTCGGTGAATCAAAATGCCATCAATCAGTGTTACAATTATTTTAAAAATCATGCCCGTATTTCAGCTTCCTTACACCAAAAGCTAGAAGTTAGGGCTCTCCCTTACTCCTTACTCCACGCTTACTCCACGTATTGTAGACCACGCATTAGTCTTAAAAGATTTTTATACGTTTATCTTTTGTTAAAAATCTATATTATTATATAGAGGGTGTTGTGTAATACTCGCCTCACCTCTTATTTACGAATAGAGCGGACTAGACTGAGTCGAAAAGACCTCTACCATTTCGCAATTTTTGCTTTAATAGTTAACAATTTAATACACATATTAACAAAAGATATTTGCTGGATATATAAATTGCAATATAAAATAATGTAATAAAGCTTAACGTAATTTTTATCCATTATCCATGCATATTATCAGTTTTTATTTGTGACTTTGATAACAGATATAGATAATCTTATTACGTTCACGTTTGCATCACGAGATTAAATAAAAATAATCGGTTCTACTATCTTTGATCGTCAATTAGGGTTGCGCAAATTGCTATATCTTCATAAAGTGTATCTCATAAATATAAATTTTGTCATCACTTTATAGAATTGTAAAATAATAATTTAAGAATTTCAAAGAATTAATTACAAAAAATATATACGGTCTTAATACGAAAGACGAAAAACATTCTGTTCGTTTTTGCAGATGACACGGTATCACATTTTACGCGTATAATTACTAATTGGGTAAGCACGGAGCCATGTGACAAACAGGAAGAATCTGAAGAATTTCGACAGTTAATCCATACTTTAGTTCTACCGACCAGCCTGCAGCGTGATAACTGGCATAGTTTTGATGGTGAAAGAGGCGACATTATGTGCGTGATATGTCAGTCTGCTTTAAATACTTTTCTGAAACTTCGTAGAGAAGGCATGTCAGAGGAAAGTATAAGATGCAGAGGGATTAAACTTTGTTCCGCACTAAACTTGGCACCTGACAAGGTCTGCGAAGGCGCAATAACTATCAATTTGGTAAGTAAAATCAATTATTATGCGAATAAAATTTTTATTTCGTCGCAATACGTAGGAGTTTCGTTATAGTAGCATTAATATATTTTTGGCATTAATCATTTTTAACATGTCCAATGTTATCCGAACATTTTACTTACAGCCAATAATACTACATATCATAGATTCGAGGCCGAATCTAACGGCAACCACAATGTGTGGTGTTTTATTGGATTCACGCTCCTGCCCGCTTAATGACGAGAAGTTTAATTGGACAGTTAACATTGATAACGGTCCCCCAATATTGATTGATCCCGAAGAAAGTGATGAAACTCTAAATATAGCGCAGATAA
>NW_011967138.1:591306-600662 GCF_000949405.1 Vollenhovia emeryi
ATGATTCCTCGAAACTGTACATTACTTTATGTAATATTAATTTGCAGAATATTTCCTACGTGTATTTCACTGGCGACATAGTGGACCACGGCGTTTGGGAAACTACTGTTGAGGGAAATGCCAAAAGCTTGTACAAGAGCTATCTCCAAATTCACGAAACATTCAAAAATTATGTTCCTGTGTATCCACTTCTGGGTAATCACGAGCCGCACCCCTTAAATCAGTGAGCTATCCAATTTTCATATATACACTTCGTTCAACTAGTATCTACTTGCTCCCGCATTTTGGGATTAATACAGCGTACTTGTTCTAGATTTGCACCCACAAGTATTACCAACAGTGAGTTGAGCACGGCATGGCTGTTTAAAATGATGGCTGATTTATGGATCCATTTAGGATGGTTGCCTGAGTCAACACGTTCTACCATTCTACAGGGCGGATATTACACGGTTACGCCTAGCAAAGGATTTAGAATTATTGCCCTGAACAGTAACGTATGCTACTGTTTCAACTGGTAAGTACAGCTTATCAGTTGTTGATTGTGCGAGATGCCGGACAATTAATTTTATTTAGATTGCGATATCGTAACTTAGCGATTGATCTGCAATGTATTTGATCTTAATGATATCTGCTTAATGTTATCAATCTGTGATGTTGAGTAAATATTACGAATTATCTTTTCTGCCATCACACATTGCGATTTGTACACATTTGGTATCTCGCTGTTTTTAGATTATCGTATATTTCTTTTGAATGCGAAAGACTGGTTTTTAGAGTTTAGGTAATAGTATGGAAAAGAAGTTGGAAAGATTATATAACGATGTAATAGATGAAGATAAAGGAAAGATATTATGTAAATTATGGAAGGAAAAAGAAAGGCAAAAAAGATGAGCTAGTCATTGTAGAAATAAGAAATTAGAAGTAAGAAATAAGAAGGGAAAGAGATTAGGGGTAGAGATTAGAGAGAGTATGAATGAGAGTATGGATGAATGAGTGGTTAAGGAACTTTTGTAAACCAAGTCCCACTTTCTGGCTGTATGCTAAAGGTAATAAAGCATATATTTCTTTTGAATGCAGGAAGTATATAAATTGGAAATTTGATTTTACATGATTCTGCATTAAATTAATTTCTACAGGTGGCTATGGTATGAACCGAAAGACCCTTACGGCCAGTTGCAATGGATGGCGGACACGCTTTTGCAAGCTGAAAAGGATGGAGAATTCGTGCACATATTAGCGCACATTCCACCCGGTGATAAAGAGTGTCTGAGCACGTGGAGAAGAGAATATATCAAAGTTGTCAAACGATTCAGCCACATTATCAGAGCGCAATTCAACGGCCATTCGCACAACGATGAAGTGCATTTGTATTACGGCGTCGATGATAATAATACGATTAACGTCGGTTGGAACGGTGGTAGCGCAACTACCTACCAGAATTTGAATAATAACTACAAGCTGTACATTGTCGACAGCAAAAATTACGTGAGTATCACACCATTCCGGTGAAGTACACGCAACGTACGTTTATACGAGCAAACTCTATTTACAGGGAGTAAAAGATTTCGAGAATTGGATGTATAATTTAACTTTAGCGAATGCTAACCCTGACAAACTGCCACCGTGGTACAAGTCGTACTCGTTTAAAGAGGAATACGGTCTTTCTGACTTATCATACGACTCGTTACAAGTCTGGTTGTCTAAACTAGCGACCGATATCAACATGCTAAGTCGCTATTATAGGTAATGTATAGATATTTGCGAATTATCATCCGTCAAGTATTTTATTTCAACAATTGTGATTCAGGAACTTCTTCAAACACGCCGAACCATCACTGAGCAAAGAGTGCGATGCAAAGTGCATGAGACCTTACATGTGCCGTATAATTGCCAGCCTGGGAGACCACAGAACGAAATGCGAGAACAATGAGTATCTCAAATTCACGCCTAGTCAGCTATAGATTTAATGCGTTGTTAGTCCAATGTAAAAAAAGCGTCTTACTTTAGAGATCTTTTAAACTCGCTGACCCGCCGTTGAGAAACAAGTGCGATACAATGTGCACGAGACCCTATATGTGTCGTATAATTGCAAGCCTGGGATATCACAAAACCAAATGCGAGAAGAATCAATACCTTGAACCTTCTAGCCAGCTGTAGTTTTAACTAATTATTAATGCGTTATTAGTTCAATGTGAAAAGCGCCTCTCTTACTTTAGATAGAAAATTCTTTACAAGTAACATTCAAAATTTATTACTACATTCTTTACAATCGCTTTTCATCATGTATTTACAAGAACATAATCATCGTCTGTTACTTGTACCCGCTAATTATTATTCTTGTTGCTTACATAAAGTTTTTATGTCTATTAATTTTAACACGGGTCTTCTTATAATTTCATGATCTGGTAAATTGTCAAACAAGCAAATCTGGAAAGTGAATAAAACATGGAAATGGTTTGCGGAAGTACTGCTGTACGAATTGCAGCGAGTTATCTTACGTCAATAAGATATACGCGAATAAAATATAGAATATAGTTTGTGCACTTTTCTCGAAAGCCTCACCTGTTTCCTAACGTAAACGACGAGAGTTTCAAGGTGTTCCGGATTGTTACCTTCCAGCTGAAAGAATCGTCTCCACAATGCTGCTGCTAACGTTTTATCATCAGAACTTATGCCTTCGTCGTAACCTATCATAGCAGCGTTGAATTGATACGATATTTCCTGTATCTGTTCGTTCTTAAGTTTCGCTTTGATTTTCTGTAATAATGATGCAATAATTGCATTTAATAAGCGATAAAATCGATACAAAATTATGATAGCGCGTACATATACAGTACCGGCCAAAATTACATCATCTTTAGGTCTTCCGAGCATAACTTTCGTCAAAGTGCATCGAGTGCGCTTTAAGTTTTACGGTAGACACAGGAATACAGGTGCATCTTGTGCACGATTGGTAATAAAATTTGACAAAATACACCACGATTTTCGAATTTTTCATTCGTGCGCTTTCAAAGTTATGCTAAAAAAAAATCAAAGGGTGATATGAATTTTGGCCAGCGCTGTATACACCCAGATGGCCAAATCTGCCACGACAGATTTCATCGAATGCCCACTAGAAATTTTCAAGGCAGAAAGACTGCAGACTGCATATAGGAACTGATATATTCGACACGTTGCCCGCGCGTCAGCAGAAATGCAACAAAATCTGCTCATATAACTTGACCTGTTCGGCTTAATCTGCCGGACAATCTGTTGACAGTGCACATTTTACAGACCGTTGCCGAAACAAAAGCCAAATGCGGGCGCAGATGGCTACGATTTTGGCGCGGGTTTCCAACGAATTTGCTGCCAATCTGCCAACATTTTGCCGACGGGGGCTTCATGTTTGAAAGATGTGCGGCCACTTACACCAAGCTGCTCCACCCTAGCCTTCGTGTCATCCCACATCGCCGCTACGGCGTTATTTCTGATAATTTTCCCCTCATTCTCGTTTGCCATGTAGCGCACCATTATCATCCACACGTGAAGCTCCGTCACCAGAAACCAGGAGAAAAATGTGTCCGGCATGTTAAAATCTACGAAGAACATACTTAACGTGTGCGCAAGGCGTCAGGATCGCGGCTGCCGCGGTACATAGAGAATTTACCGTGGGGCAAACTTACGTTTGAAGAAAAATTGATAGTCCACCTGACCCATCACATGTTCGTACACCCTGTAACCCAGTACCATTGTTCTCTGCAATTAATGAATCGGCTGTTACCCTAGGCGAGTCTCGAGTGCAGAAGCGCGGGGGTACTTTTACGGAAGAGCGAAGGCAGCAAGCCTTGACGCTCTGTCGCTCAGGTCCAAAGGAAAAAAAGTCAATTACATATTTCTGAACGTCGAGAATACCGGCTTTTCTCAGCATCCTCTCCACGAAGCTCCTCTTCGGCTCCAAATTCTCCGCCGCGGACGTGCGGCTCTCCGACACCGTGTGGATGTTCCTGGGCACCGGTGGGCGCATCGCGGCGACCGCTGGCGACAGTCCGCCGCCGAGATCCCCATGCGTCCGCGTTATTCCTCGGCTCGGTAACAACGTCGCGCTCTGAAACAGAAAACACGTGCGCCCGTTAGAAGAATCGCGCGCGGCTCGCGTTGGTGGTCTCGTGAGCTGGTGGTCAATTCTGTACCTCGCGCCACAGCGAACGCGCTAAAAGTAGCCCCCGGCCTCTTTCTGACTGTCCCCTTCAACGGATACAAAGACGCTCGCCGCTGGCGTATTTTCACCGCGCTGCGAGATACAGAATCGAGCCCCGGGCGAGCGTAGGCGGAGGAAGGATACTTTACGACGGGCGGCGAAAGGTTATACCGGCCGGGCGCGAGCATCCTCGGCGCGGGGAGGAACCGGGCGCACCGCGCGACCGACATCTCGCCCGCGAGCGTGCTGTCCCGCGACGTACGTACGGTTCGCTGGCGCGAGGAAGCGAGGAGCGACCGAGACGCGGAGCCGAGAGCACGTTCACACGGTGCTGCCCGCGCGCGCCGAGCTTCGCCGAACGGTTAACGGGGGAAGCTTCGGCGCACGCTCCGGCATGTGGACAATGGAGATCGTACGCTGATCGGGCCTGTGTCTCGCGCGTTTCATCGGGATATTTCGCTCGTCGGCGTCTAGAGTCACGCGCGGGTACGCGGAACCGGTAGATCGGCTCACGCGCTCGCGAGATCGCCCGGCGGTCGTGAGGTAAGCGTCGATCGCGCCGAGCAAAACGAAGGAGAGACCGGCACCACCGGCTCACTCCACCGCGAGCCTGGTATCGCTCGTGCGGGGCTTTCCGATCGGACCCCCGTCCGGTTTCCCCGTTGATAACCGCGCGCGTCCCCCGCGACTGGTCCGGCAAGGGCCCCGCCGTTCTCGCGATCCGCGGATTCGCCACCAGGCCTCTCGGGCAATAATGTTACGACGTACACTCATGTTTACATTCATTATTTTGTAGGACTGCACCGAGTCGGCTCACGTGGCGTCTCTCGATGAGTCCCGCGTTCGCATTGCGAGTCTTCCCGCGTTCCTCCGAGAGCCCGTCGCGAGTCCTCGCGCCCCGCGGGTCTCCCAGGTCGTAGCGCGGCGGGATGTATCATAAAAAGATGAAGCTCAATTTGCCGGGCAAGGGTAGGAGCAAGAGGAAGTTCCTCAACGGCGCGAGCCGCCCGGACCTGTCCAGTCTGCGCAAGCCGGTCGACGCGAGCGTGTCCGACCTGGGCCAGGTCTGCGACCTACTCGAGGACGGCACCGACGAGGTTAAATCCTTGCTGTCGCACGAATGCAACGTTATATACGAATGCCGCGTCTGCCTCAGCTTGTTCAGGAGCATCGTCAACCTGGTGTCCCACAAGAGGGAGTATTGCAGGGAGAAGTGCGACGTCACGCTCCACAAGCGCGTCAACAACGCGGTAAGTGCAGTAGAGTCCGCTGTGCCCAGCATTCTGGCTACTTGTTGCTACTCGCGACGATGCCTTCCTTCTTCCAGCCGTTCGCCAGGGAGTCGATAATACACATGTACAAGACGGACGAGCAGCCGTGCGACGAAGGCGTTAAGAACGATAGAATACTCAGGAGCCAAGTGCCCAAGGAGTCCAACAGAAAGGATCTCACTGCGGTGATAGATATGCTGAAGAGGCGGGATGTACACGCGGAAGGGCAACAGGAGAGCGAAAACGCGACCCCTAACGTTCTGGCTGATCGACGCGTCTATCTGGAGGCCATAGATACAAATTGTTCCGCGGTGTATCAAACTGTTGACTCGTCGGACGCGGCGGTCGAGGCTATAGATTTAATGAAGGAACAAGTAGGCATTATAAGTTTGTTCTCCATTAGTTGTCGCTACAAATGTATATTTAACGTTACTTCCACAATTATTGCACACATTTAGTTCTCCTTGAGATGTTCCTAACGAATGACGTGCTATGCCGTAAATTCGTTCTATTCGTAGATAACAGAGTTGCAAGTTATCGAGGATCAGAAAGCCATCGCTGTAGAGGGACAAGTGCCTGAACATCAGTCGGAGAAAAGCGACAGTCCCATTCAAGGGAATATGAGCGATGAGGAGAACGAATTGTTGATATACAGATTGCCGATGAATAATAACGAATTGTCTTGCTCTATATGTAAATATGAATAGCCCTTACTCTTCAGTAGCGAGATATTCAGACGGATACGATATAAATTCTCCTTTTGACACGCAGGTAAATTGGGGTTCGCGACGAGGAAGACGTTGACCTTCCACATGAAAACGATGCACTCGTCCAAACGTCTGTGCTACCCCTGTCCATGCTGCTCAAGTGCATTTGCAAATACGTGGAGCGTCTACCGGCACTTGTGTAAAGGTATTGTTGTACGAGGGAGATGTACTATGTCCGGCGTAATTCGTTGTCGCGAAATTTTCTTTCAAGCAGCATAGCGTTTCCGAAATCAGTTCTTCGAATAATCTACAATATCTTTACAATTTTCCGAACAGTTCACAAAAAGACCAATGACCAGGTACGTAAGTTAAGATGGCAGATTCAAGAGAAAGCATTTCACCGGAAGACAACGAGCGGTACGAGAAGTGCTCGTGCAGCTAAAGAGTCTACCGTGAAAAATGTGGATAATAGCGACGCAACTCAGGTGAATTGGGATATTATCGAAATCCTGAATTTTAATAATGCAATAGAATATTTCGTTGACAAAATGTCACACAGTAATTTTCTTTAGAGAATATCTACCTTTTAATCAGAGACTCGTAATGGATTAAACTGATGGTTATATATGTTAAATTTTTTGTAGGAACCAATAAGCCATGTGGAACCTGATGCGAAGCCTTGCGGTAGAAAACGCGGAAGAAAATCAAAAAGGAAGGCTTCGCCTACTCGTTTGCCGTGTTGCCAAGTGCCAGTCGCCGAGTGCGACGAGACAGCAACTGTCGAACAATGTAATATAACCGATGATACACCGTGTAAAACAGAAGATATCAAAGTAGCCGATATAGTTGTAAATTCCGACGAAGAAACATCGAGCAAAAATTCTGAGTATAGATCATCTCCCGAAAGTTATCACGAAACGTCTATCCTCGTGCAAGACATCTCTAGTCTTGGTGAAGAACAGTGGAATATACTAGGAACATCGTGTAAAAAACCTGATATTACGCCACCAGATGTTGACGACAGCTTATTCCGACCTCTCGCTGAGAATCAAGATAACTTCAAGTCTGACGAAAATTCCAAATCATCCGACGTCGTGTGCATGGATACGAGCGAAGTTAGTTCTGCCGCTTCGAAGATGAGAAATAAAAGAGAGCAAGCGTCGAATTGTCACAACGGAAAGCGATCGACCGATTCGAAAGGTGAGTCGTTTAATTAGAATAAATTTAATTCGTTGCACACGCAATCAGACATGCGGATCTAAATAAATGGAATGTTGCAATAAAGTGTAATAAAAAATTTCAGAGGGAGTTCAGACCGAAGTAGAGGAGGATGATTCCAAGTCGCAGTCTTCTTGTTCAACATCGCCGAACAATGGGAATCAGACTATGGAGAGTAAAATAGCTGCCATCGCCAACTTTCGGAAGCAACGGTGCCTTCAGTGCAAACGAAAATTCACGTCCATACCGAATCTTCGGCGGCATGTGGCAGTGCACGTTGATTGGAACCGTTATCGCTGCAAGTTGTGTGATTTCAAGTGCTTCGCAAAATGCGATTGCGTTACGCATTGCAATAAAGTGCACAATATGCAAGTTCGCACGGCTATAGCGGAAATGGTACTCGAGATTCCGCAGGACGAAGGTAATGAGGACGTAACAAGTCCAAAGGTTAATTCGGATGACCCCGCTGCTGCGATCGTCACGGAAGTAACAGCAGCGTCGTGTCAGCAGCAGACGCGTGTAGATTGCAACGGCTTGGATACACACGCTGTTTCGCAGAGCGAGGAGAACGAGCGAGATGCGGAATGTTGTGATACCAATGCGGGCGATAGTGATAAAACGGCGAGAGAACCAGATCTGTTAGATTGTATAGCAAACTGTAGAAAATTAGACGATTGTCCTAAGCTTAAAGAGATGGTCATGAAGGTGATATTTGGCCCGAGCATGGGCGCGATCAAGGCTTCGAAGACGGATTCCGATAAGACTGTAGTAGAAACTAGCGATGATGCAGGTGGTCGTGTAGACGCGAACGATAACGTAAAGAATGCCGCAACCGTCGACGAAGCCAAAGAAGCGTGTTGTTCGGCATTGAGCAAGGTGAAGCATCAACGTCCCATTCGCAACCGAATAAAGCCTTTAAGCAACGATTTTATATATGACCTGAAAGAAGTGACGCATCGGAAGGAAAGTGCCCTTATCAACGATTCTGAGACCGTACATGTACGGAAGAAGGCGAAACTGTATTAACTGATAAAACTTGATCCATGATATAATCGGTGATGATGTAACAACTGTGATTATCATTCAATAATACATTTTTATAATTTTCTATTACACTATACATATGTATATAAATATATCTAATATATTATTACATATGTCAGTATGTAATATATAATTATATATATTCATATATGTACAATATTACTACATGTACAATATACATTATTATTATTAAGATGTATACAGAAAATCACTGTCCCGAAATATCGTACGTTACGTAACTGAGATCGTAGGTTTATATTTCAAATTAATTGTCAATTCACGTTTTTTGGAAATACGAATTAGGCGGTACGTGCGATGAGTGTTTGTTACATTAAAACTTGATTCCTATATAGAGAGATAAGCTATTGACGCGACTTTAAGATATTGAATAAATATGAAATAAGGTTCCTTTACATATCACTGCTATTATTTCTTTATTCGATTTATATTCCGTTAGGAGTAGAAAGTTTCCCGAATTGATTGATGAATTGTTACGTTTGCAGTTATTATTGGTTTTCCATAATATTTTAAGAGCGCCGACTTTGATTTGATGGAGGTTTAAAGATAGAATTGCGTAAAGTGTGAATTATATACTTAAAGTAAAATATGTCACGAACAATTTTCGCCTCGGTCGACGAATTTTATGTATACGTATCGATTAAAACCGGTTGTTTTCACGTTACTATTCAATGAGCGCTTGCCACTGTTACTAAAATTTGTAATAAAGAATTCAGATACATGTATATCAGTGTCTCAGGAGCAAATAAGAGCCTGAGCAGAATGGCCATCTTGTATTTTTAAGACAACTTTAAGACAATGTTTTATGTTTTAAGCCTTTTGTCTTGAGGTAACGCACAATAGCTGTCTTACGTCTTGAGAGTACAAGACAGCCATTTTGCTCAGGCCCTTATTGTGCGTTAGGGCCTGAGCAAAATGGCT
>NW_011967138.1:606137-609163 GCF_000949405.1 Vollenhovia emeryi
GAGAGAGAGAGAGAGAGAGAGAGAGAGAGAGAGAGAGAGAGAGAGAGAGAGAGAGAGTTTTGTAGGTGTGTGTGGGTGTGTGCAACTGCTCCGAAGAGAAGTTGGACCTTGCCGATTTTATCGCGTAGGATTACGTCTGAATCGACGGTGTCGACGGTATTACGTGTCACC
Source organism: Vollenhovia emeryi (assembly GCF_000949405.1). NCBI lineage: Eukaryota > Metazoa > Arthropoda > Insecta > Hymenoptera > Formicidae > Vollenhovia > Vollenhovia emeryi. The sequence continues at coordinate 606,309 of NW_011967138.1, forward strand.
GACGCGACGGTTGCGCGAGAGCCCGTGCACAAGGTGGATGGAAGTGGATCTGTCCGCGCGGATCTGCCCACTGTGGCGAGAGCGGGAATGACTCGCGGCTTCTCCCCGCCTCGTATGAGTTGAACCTGCTCCGTCGAAACGTAAACATCGTAAGGGCGTCAAGTCGGCCCGTGCGAGTAGTAACGTCACGTGACGCGTGATCGGCGTGGAATATAATTGATTACTTGCCCATTACTTCCCACCTTCGTCTCTCGCAGATGCTACAACGTGCACGTATATACATATAATTGTTATCATAGTATATTCTATTAACGTGTGTCCGAGGTCCAGATGTAAACGCGCTGGTTAACTCTGCACGCTGTTTAAATTTGTGGCGTTACATTTAACTCGATGAGTGGAGGGTTGCTCCTACTCGATACGTCGTTAATTTAAGCGAACAACGGACTAAAAAGTAACCAAATGGGTCGAGTAAACGGTGGCTCTTCCAACTGCGATTTGTGTTGAGATAATAAATTTCACTGCACACGACAGTTAAAAGTAACACGTTGTGCAGGAGCAGTGGCGAGACTACTCGTTGATTCAAACTCATTGATCGATTTAACCTGCGTAAGGTCGCAAGTACCTCGGGCAAAAAGTACGCATGCACGCGTGTGCACTCGCGCGAGATATGTCCTAATATTTTTCGCCGTAATTACACTTAAGCCAGCGGCATCGGTGCTCGCGAGAGGTCAAAACCCGGTTATTAGCGGTTATTAGCTGAACGGAAACAGTCTATTCTGACGCAATACAAGCTGTAGCCAGAAAGAGACAGAGAAAGAGAGAAAGGGGGAGTGACAGAGCGAGAGGGGGCGGCGCGGGAGAAAGAGAGAGATTGCTCCTGTCAAAACAGTTCCAATTACACATTGTGCATGGCACAATGACTGTATGACTTGGAACCGGTTCGACGCGCACCTGTCGATGTGTTCCGGCGCGGACGTGCCCGAGGAGCTGCCGCGGAGTCCAGGATAATTCAATTGTAGTCTCCGCCGCCGCGCCCGGAAATCCATTTTATCGCGATAAATCGGTTATATCGATCGGTTGGCGCCTCGGCGAGGGCCGACCCGCGCGCGACGTCGCCTCGCTTCATTTTTCATTCTTTCGCTTCTATTATTTGCGCGTCTCCCGGGCCGCGCTTTGACGTCTCGTTAGAATTTCCATCGCGCTCGCCGGGGCGTTTTCGGGTCGAGCTCGTTGTACTATACTTCTGGATACTTCACGCGTCGTAACACGGTGCCCGCGCGTGTCTGACGCGACGTTTCGGCAAGGCGCCTTTAACCCTTTGTACTCCGTGACAAGTTCAACGTACTCCGTACTCGACTACTCGATGATCGAATAAGATCCCCCTTTCCACAGTCATGCTCCGGTCTTCGAATATCGCGGGCGCTTCCAACCTTGCGCTTTCTCTTTTTGCAATTTGACTCGCGTACTCTTGTGCCGATTTTACTGCAACGACCATCTTACAACTCTTACACACGTTTCTAAGATCGCGCTTGAAAAGGACCGAAACCAATGGTCGCAACGTCGCAATATTAATATTACATTAAACTTGAGGCCATTTGAGGTCGATACAAATTTATTTATTGTTATTTGTTACTGGCAAACCTACCTACGAGATATCGTATGATGAATATTGAAAAGGTTGTCAAGTTTTCTTTGAATATCTAAAAAATCACTAGACAAATACAAAAATGTTTCAGACAAAAGTTGTTCCAATTAATTATGTGTAAATTTACAGTGTAAATTATCTTTAAAAGTGTCAAAATAGTACCAAAATTTCGACTCGGGTAAGAATCTCGAATTTTTAAAAGTCCTTTACCTACGAAAACGTCCCTGATTTAATTAATAACATATACAAGTGCCAGCGAACTGTTGTGATAAAAGAAATAATCCATGTCGAACGCAACGTGACATTTCAGTTGCTGGAACGAAACGAGTTAATGAATGACGTCGAGTTAAGATCGACAATGAGCGTGAAATCAAGAGATGAACGGCAGCCTGTATATATTAAGTTACTCCGGTATAACACAATGTGTGGCTTTGAACTTTTCGAATCGACGGTCGCGTAACGCCAGGAATAGCTGGATTAACGATGACCCTCGATAATATCCTTGCGACTTCATTGTCAGATAAAAATTCTCGGAGGAGAGCGCGGAATCAGCTGACGCGACTCGGCTTGAATGAAATCCCGGAAACGACTCGATCCGCTCTCGGCATCTCCCCCGAGACCTCTCGTGGGGCACCCTTATTGGTACAAAGGTTCCGGTTACCTGGCGCGCGTTTTCGTAACGGGAAAACCAGGGCGGAAGATCCAGGGGGGAAAAAAAAGGAAGACGCGCGTCTAACGAGGGGCACCTGCTCTCGCGGTGCCAAGTGTTCTCGCGCGCGGAGCACGCAGGTAGCGAAGGTGCCCATTGCGTACGTGTGTGCGGCGGTGCGACCATAAATGCAACCGTGCGAACGGCAAGAGCTCGTCCGTTCGTACCCTTCTACGGTGTGCTGTGCATGGCGGCCACCCTAATAGAAGTCTCACACGATCCAAATCACCCCCCGCTGCGCGCGGGGGAGGGGAAGAGAGAGAGAGAGAGAGAGAGAGAGAGACGCGTAATGTACCCGGGGGCAATGGCATCGGGCGAACGCGGCATGGCATGGCATGGCATGGCATGGTATGGCTTGGCCATGGCGAAGCGCACCGCAACCTGTCGTTATGGTAACGCGGCCCACCACATAAGTCGCTTTTCTTTCTCCATTGTCCATTGACCGCGCGCTTGCTCCGTCTCGCGCGCATATCTCTCTCTCTCTCTCTCTCTCTCTCTCTC
>NW_011967138.1:611448-628141 GCF_000949405.1 Vollenhovia emeryi
GCTCTCTCTCTCTCTCTCTCTCTCTCTCTCTCTCTCTCTCTCTCTCTCTCTCTCTCTCTCTCTCTCTCTCTCTCTCTCGCACTCCCGTACGGGTCTAAATGGTCAATTATACATATTACCCTGCGCGTAGCCGGCGCGACGAGACTTTTGCGATATTTTTGCTTGCACTCGCCGCTCGTCGAGCACGCGGCGCGACGCGACGCGCGACAAAAGATATGTTTAACAGCCCGCCGCCTTCTGCTTTTAATTATCTTGATCCCTCGAGGTCTCCTTCGCTCGCGCGGCGAATCCGCGGCAAGCCGCGGGAGGAAGGCGGGAATGATTGATTAGGCGGGGGAGGTCGAGCGAGGAAGCGTCGCGCCGGCAGTTTGGATCTCGCAAAGTGTACATCGACAAGCGTCAACCCCGATAGACTCGAATGAGAGATTAATGGGACAGGTGGCGGAGCACGTTCGCTCACTTATTCCCCGGGTGAAAAATAATCGACTACGCGAAATCGAGCGCTAATTCGGAAGCATTGATTAGGTGAGCGAAGGATCTTCCGCGGCAATCGGCTCGCCGAGCGAGACTCGCGTGCGCGCAGTCGGCTTCGAAGAAGCGCCTGGAATCGATACGCGCGCGGGTAAGAACCGCCGTTGAAATCCCAGGGTACTTTGGGGGTTTCGATCATCCGTGTCTTTCCCCAAGCGAGTGTAAACACAACCCTCGCGCCGTTTCTCAACCTGCGAAACAACGCTCCTCCAAAGGCAATCGATGCTTCTCCACATTTCTGTGTGGATGCAGATTAGTCTTCAATCTCGACTTATCTTACTTTCTACCGTATTCCAGTTCTTACAACTAGAAAAAGATGAGGTGCAGGTTAGATCGAAGTGGAAGCTGCATCTACGTCGGCGAAACTGGGTATATTAATTACTTTAATTTCTTCCTCCATTACCTGTCGTTCAAGTTTTCAAAATTTTCCTCTCTCGCGTCGCGCCGGCATTCGATCGAAGAAAGTGCCGTTCGACGTTACGTAATAATGTACATACGACTTGTGGAGTCGCGAGTTACGTGCTTGAATATCATTATCTTTCTTCCGCGAGGAACAGACGCGCCTCGAACGCGATCTGTTCCAGCGGGGAATTCGTGAAGGTCTCGGGAGGGGGAAAAAAAAAGAGCCGACTCGAAGGACGGTTTCGCACGTTTCGACTTTACGATTTACCTCATCATTCTCGACGCGATTCCGCGCGGGAGGACGGGACGGAAGGGAAGAGGATTACGACTGTCTTCGGTCGTGCCTTCCCGTTCTTTTAAACCGTCTCCTCTTTCCCATCTCGCAGCCGTGTAAAAAACCGCATTCCGACCGCCGAGTCTGCCCTGCGCCTTTTTAATACATTCTCTCTCCCTCTCTCATTCATTCTCTTTTTTTTCTCGACGACACTCCCGTTGCACCTGCTTGCACGCGGGATGCATCTGCTCTCTCGGGCGCTGCATTCTCATTATCTGATCTCCGATGGGGCCTTCGTGCACCACGCGCGACGTCCCGCGGCGCTGCGTCACGGAGGAACGAGAAATAAAATCGCGGGGAATGTGCACGCCCGCGACGACGAGAGAGAAAGCATGACAATCTCTAGCGGACGATAATTATCCTCGGCGAGCGCGCGACGAAATTACGGCCGGGGATTCTTATGCCGGATAAAGTATATACGCGTTGCCCCGTGAGAAAGACGGGGGGGGGGGGGGCAGCGCGGAACGAACGGAGGGGGACGATTTTCAATCGGATCGCCGCGCCGGTGCGACATTATTTTATCTCGCCAATTCTCTCCAAACGCATCGTTATCGCATTGTATACCTCGAGCACTTCGTGCGATTCCCGGATTCGACTCGCGACTCTCTTACCCGATATTCATATAGTCTGTTTTTATTTCAAGATCGTCTTAAGCCAATGTCTTAAGGTACTAAGACGGCTCTGTGATAGGTTTACAACACGTAGGCCCGGCCTTTTATTTTCTGGTTAACCACACGAAGAGAAACTATACCTATTGTATTAGGTGCGACAGCAAACCGTTTGCTGTGGTTTAGAAATTTAGCTATGGTAGCGAAAATTTTTGTTTCGGTGCAAAAGTTAATCGACCCTTCGTCTATTTCTACATTGTTATCTAAGAAGAGACAGAGAATCGACTGATCTTTGGCTAACAATTAGCTGGAGAACGAATAAGCAGGCCTTATGGCGGTATTCGTAGTCAGATCTTATATTTAAGATCGTCTTAAGATCATTTTTAGATACCTCGTAGCCAATAAAACGCTCCATACAGATTAACTTAAGACCTTAGGTTTTAAACACAATGTCTCTGACTCTATGAATACCAGCCATAGACTGTACTTAAGACTACACTTAAGGTGGTCTTAAACTATAACAACTACAAATATCGCGGCCTTAGGTTCATTTTATCCCCGCCGTTTAGCAAATGTTGAACGAACGATGCCCACGAGCGTCGCGGGCTCCAAGTGGAACGTTTATTGTTTCTCTGGGGGTCACAATGGCATTACGAAAATTGCCCATCGACTCGTCTCCATTCTTATGCCAATGGCCTGTGTCCACGATGCTAGAATGCTTGGTTCAAGTTCTAGTTCCGAGAAATGTGTAGCCAATCAATCGTTTACGGTAAGGCTGCAAGTTGACTGCGCTACACATTTCTCGGAACTGGAACTTGGACGCAGCTTCTTGGATCGTGGACACAAGGCTGAATATATCACGGGCGGTCAATTTTCCGAACGGAACGCCAGCCTTTTACGGGCGCGAGAATGTCCCTGCGATCGGCCGGTTTAATCAGCCCGTGCGGCAGCAATTCGCTCGCGCGGGACGGAAATCAACCGAGCGCCTCGTGGAATAATCAGGAAGCTATTATATCGGGCAGTCGAAGCTCGCCCGACTGTCCCGCCCGTTCGTTCCACGAGGCCCTTTCCCCACCCCGCCGACCACCTCGCGCGTCCGGATCGACAATTACACGAAACACGAGCGATCATAACGAAAAGATACGATTGCGAACATATGAAAGTAAACACGATACGCCCGTGGATAACGACAAACGGAGATATTTTCCACCACGTTGACCGATACTTATCTGCCCGCTCGGAACACGCGACACGGAAACAATGTAGAGTGGAATTCTAAAATTCAAATGCGTCACGGAGAATTTTCGATTCTACAACAGGTGTGTTTTACGAGCGGGAAAAGCGCCGACTGGCTTGTGCGTTTTCGAAATTTTTATTGCGTAGTACCCGCGGTGCGTTGCGCACAATACTGCCGTGTTAAAAAAAATGCCTCGACTCCGAAAAGGTTGAAAATTGAGTCACGTCCATGTGGTCTTTGAGGTAAAGAAGTCTTATTTCCACTTTTAACGAAATTTTAGCCTAAAAATTATAAACTGATCAGAATATTCTTCAATGTCGCCAGCGGTAATTAACAACGTCAGTGTTTTCTTGACCACACCTGGCATTTTTAATGCCTCAGTGGTCGAATTGGTGAGACGCCCGCCTAGAGTGTAGGAAGGTCCAGGTTCAAACCCTGGCTGAGGTAATATTTTTCGCAATAAATTTTCTGTACTATTAAAAATGCCAGGTATGGTACTGGCAAAACACTGACGTTTAAAATTAGATTTCCACTTTTTAAAATCCTTAACAAAATATTTCTTGAATATCAAATTAATTGCGAAACTAAAGAAAAACACCTCGAACGCTGCATGAAGTGAAGTAGAAATGATGAAGTTTTCGTCCGAAAGTTACAAAATTACTTAATGCTTAATGCGGTCAACCAAATACTAAAGCCGGTCATCTCGAAAAGTTTTTATTTCTGGAATTGGAGCTTTCTTTCTTAAGGACAGAAAAAATAGGAACGACTGTCGGGGACCACAACTGTACCGCGCGTCGGGGAACGATTCTTTATATTTTCAGTTCAATTTGGAATTTCACTCCTTTAAAAGTGGCTGGCGACAAAACGGGTGTTTTCAGGCTGGTCCCTTATCGAGCGAGAAAGAAGTCGTACTCTCTAAAAGTTAATCGATGGATTATCGTTGCCCGGGGAGACCGATATGGTTACCACATGTCTAATTAGGGTTGGCACAACCCCAATAAATAGTAATATATAGGACAGCTGTGTCTGCGGTTGTCATATCCACATTGGTATGATAAGTACACTGACAAGAAAATTATTTTAAACTAACTAAATAGATTTACTTAAAATTTTTTTCTGCTGAAATAAATATTCTATTTAAATAAACATATCAAATTTCAAGTAAATCTATGTATCATATTAAGTAAATTAATTTAAATCATTACATTTTCTACATTCAAATAAAGATTTCATGAGATACAGAATGCTGTTTATTAGGTGAAATAATTGTTTTTGTTAAATAAGAAAAGCAATTTTGTTCGCTGTGAAAATTAGATCTTGGTGAACATTTTATAGAATTAAAATAAAATTCTTTAAATTAAAAATTATCTGTTCTTCGATATTTAACAAATACTTAAATTAAAGCAGTGCACGTTTTGATTCGTTTATTATTTTTTAAATTTAAGTTAATAAGCTATTAGGAGCCACCTGATGAATAATTTTCTTGAGTCAAGTAACATTTTTTGGGATTAAGATATTTTTTTATCAGCTTAGTGGAGACAACTATGTGCGTTTTGTGCAGCAAACTTAGTGAACGTTGCAACAGAAAACAATGTAGATGCCCCTACTATTTATTCGGCAACATTTTAATTGTAGTTATTTTTGCGTTAGCCGGTCTTTCCGTGTGAAAACAGAATTGTTCAGCGCTACACTTACGTTTTCAGTGACAATGCACCGCGGTTGACTTTTAGAGAGTAGTGACGATGTCTACAAAAAGTCATCCAATTGCCTTCCCACATCACGCATATCGTTTATTCTTACGACGCCGTAGACTTGAACGTTACACACTTTTCCGATGCATGTATGATGTAACAAGGTGAATACGTCATAAATGTTTTCAACGGCCGTGAGTAAAGTCCGTATCTCCATTTAGCATCGCATTAAACATGGTCTATCCTTCGAGACACGTGTTTTATTTACAACGGAGCACCGCGGAAACCGTCGATCGCCGTGTCAATTGAAGGTTCCTTAAATACTTCACCGCGGCCAGATTACGATGTCAGGGGCGAGAAGTCGCGCGCGATTGTTCATTGATTCATGAGAGCCCGAGAGAAGCTCCTCGGGACATTTTTTCCACGTCCTTTCCCGTCGGAAAAGTAAAACTCGGAGCGCGTAAAAACCGACTGATCTCTCGAGCGCGGGGAAAGAATTGGCGTGCGATTTTCCGCTTCTGATGTATCGGTAATTGGACATAGCCGCGCCGAGCGACTCCGGGAAGCCTGGGAACAAAGGGTTTGCATACTCGATTTACGAAGATGCGTTACGCGACGGCGCACGCGAGCGCGCGGCGCGATACCGCGCGTTGATTACACGCCACGAGGACTCGCCGTCATTGTGTCGTGAGAGCGCGGCGCGGCGCTGCAACGTTAACTCCTTCGCCCCACCTGTACACGCCCTCGCGAATATCGTAATGTCCGTGAGAATCTCTCGGCTGCCTCGGTCCCTTTCGCAAACTCGTCGAAGGGAACCGTCGCCTCTCTCGACCCTTCGCGATCGATGAATTGAAATTCGACGAGCGCGAATCGCACTGTACAGCGCAGCGATAGAAAATTTTTCGCTACCATAATACCATAAGCTAATTACGATTTGCTCGAAATATCTTGCTGCCGTAACCATAAGTTTCTAAACCGCAGCAAACGGTTTGCCGCTTTCAAAGAATTTCAAAAATCTCTTGTAAGTTCTTTCATTTTCAGGGTGAATTTTAGGAGAAAATTCTCTCCGTGTAGCTAATCGTGGTTTGTTAAAAATATTTAGCCATCACAACTAAATATTAGGTGGCCATATTTTACAATTGAAATGTAGTTGCCGCATGCAGTTTTTAGCTACGGCAGCTACATTTCTCTTTCCGTGCACGCGAGCATCCTCTTTTCGCCCCGGCATTGCCGCCGCGCGATCGATACGTCGATCGGTTTTCATTCCGGAGCGCGTTCCAAGGATTGATAAGACGCGGATCTAGCGGCTGTAATTATTCGCCGCAATTAACATCTCGATAAGATACAGGTATTATTACGATCTGTTTCCCGTCAAAGATATTCCTACGTCCTTCGCTCTCCCCCCCCCCTCTGCAAAGATTTTTATCTCGCGGTGGGATATATGAAAGCGGGATATAATGAATTAGACGATTCCGCGTGAATCCCCGTCTCCCCCGACCGCGCGGCACGTGACTAATTTTCCACTTTCTCGTCGTTGCTTCGCGCGCCGTTAAATCGCGTGGCGCTAATTTAGGCGCACACGCGCCGCGCCGCGCGCGTCTCATTTAATCCGCATTCGGTTACCTCGGCGCTTGCGTAAATTGCGCATTATATGATCGAGGCGATCGCGTGATTTTTATCGATCCCAAAGGCCGCGCGGCGGTTAGTTGCGCGCGTCGTGGGTGAAAGTGCGCGTTCGGCAGCCTCGTTAGGAGGCTTTTCGTGCCTCGGGAACACATGAATGAACGCGCGCGTATACACACGACACGTACCGTTGCTCGCCCGAAGACCGAGGCGACCTGTTTCAAGGAAGGCCAGAAGGCGATCGGCGAGAAACCGTTTTTTTTCTCACGGGGGTAGAGTTCCTATAATTAGTCTGGCCAAATTCTGCGAGCGAGAAGGCTATACATTCGCTATTTCTACCTCTTTCTTTCATCTTCCTTCTCTCTCTCTTTCTCTCTCTCTCTCTTTCTCTCTCTCTGTTTCGCTGTCTCTTTCTTTCGGGAGTTGCCGGAAATAGAAAGGACCAATCAAACGTTGCCGTCCGTTGGCCAGACTCTGATCAGAGAGACTACACCGGAAAAACCGGGCGGCGCCGCGTTAACGACCACGGGAAAGGCGAGAAAAAGGAAACTCGGGATGAAGGACGTGCCCTAGGAACGTGTCCCTCCTAGTGAATTTTATCCTACACCTAGAATACCTGCGATTGTGTCAAGAAGATGGGCAGAGTGAGACGAATGAGTGAGTGCCGTCTGCATCTCTTTCTAGTAATTGGGTCAACGATTTTCCATCTCACCTTATACACGGGGAGAATTTTCTCTTAAGGTTTATCCTGAAAATCGTGCAATCGCGCGGGACAACGTGGCATTTTGAAGGACTTTATTGTATTTACCAGCAAATGCCGCGTTGTCTCACGGTTAACGTGACTTTCAGGGTAAATTTTGAGAGAGAATTCTCTCCGTGTGCAAGTGAGAAAATCGCTGACCAATCAGAATTACTGATCAGAATTACAGGAAGAGAGCAGTGGTACCCACTTGTCCGTCTCTGTTCATCTTCTTCCACTTGGGGTTCGTTCAGGAGCTCACTATCAGCGCTACTTAGCGCTGAAAGCGTCATTCTATCTCCGTTGCTCATGATGCGTCGAAGAAAGATAGAACGACGCTTCCAGCGCTAAGTAGCGTTGATAGCGAGCACCCGAACGCACCCTTGAGCAGGTGTTCCAGTAAAGTATAGAGTTCACTTGTCTCTCCGAAACGAAAACCGATCGTCGGGCTGCGATATTTGTATCTAGAGCTACACTCGGAAACATCAGCCGAGTGCCCCAGTGTATCATTTTATCCTTGTTTAACATTCGAGTGAGCAACAAAGATAAACTGGTACACCGGGGCACTCGGCTGATGTTTCCGAACGCAGCCCAGGGGCTCGATTCTTGAATTCATTCGAAGGAGAAACTTTTCTGCTCTTAAAGAAAAGTGGCAAGTTGATCGGGCTATTCGCGTGGTTTTTAACCAATCGATTTTCGACTTTTCTGTGAGAGCAGGATTTTCGCATACGTTTCTCTTCAAATTCGAATGAATTGAAGAATCGAGCCCCTGGTCTATTCCGCTCATCCGGACTCGATTCGCCGACCGTAAAGGGTCAACGTGACGTTCCCTTCCGGCGTCGAGGCTTCTCGCCGGGAGACGTCGACTTTGAGAACCCAGCCGTCGCGAGATCGACGACGAAAATCGACCCCGTCGCTCATATCGCGGACGATTTACTTCTGCGGGACTTTCACCCGCGCGAGATTCACTTTCTTCTCGCGTCCCAGGACGATTCCTCTCGCGCCGAAAAGCGAACCACGGTGTAACCAGCAGGTCCACTCCGTCATTTGTTTCGGCTTGCGTCGATCCCTTCTGCGTATCCGACATTGTTCTGGGCAGACCAATGGGGGCAAAGTTGTATGTGCGACAGTGTGGCTTTGACGAGTACGTATACATCATGGACCTAGGAATATCTGGACGGAGCGTACTTGCGCGGGGATGAAGCCTGAGAGGCAAGGGGTATACATGAACAACCAAGATGGTGGCGATGACTGTGGCCGGTATTCATAGTCGATTCTTATTTCAAAATCATCTCAAGTGTTGTCTTACGCTAGTACGACTCTGCGATCGGTTGAAAACGCATTAAGAGTATACTTAAGATGATCTTAAATATAAGAACGAACTATGAATACCGGCCTATATTTCGTGATACAGCCTTAGCTCGAAGGACACAGGGTCCTACATGAACGACCAAGGTGGTCGCAGTGAATCTTCCCCTCACTTCTCAGGCTTCACTCCCTCGTCCAAAAGAGATACCTCATGCTCCGTCCAGATATTCCTGGGTCCTGGGTCCATACACACATCGTCGCTGGATCCTGCCCGGGTGTATGGCGGAATATCACGTGATCGGGACCAAAGGGGTCCCGGCAAAGATCAAAGGGGCCGGCAGAGCGTGGACCTGCCAGTTACACTATGAGCGAACCGCACGCGTGAGCCGCGATTACTCGGCCCGGAGGGAAAAACAGAGAGAGAGAGAGAGAGACAAGGTCGTTTTTGCCAGGGATAACGCGCGTAATGAAAACGCTCAGCTTTTCCGTGCGCCGGTCGGGACGTGCCCGTGCACGCGAATAATAATTGCGACTGTAGTGCATCCGCAACGCCATTACCGATGGCCGCATTAGCATGCACATAGCCCAGGATAGATAGGCTCGCCTTGAGATCTCCGCGTGCGCGCGCGCGCGCGACGTTCAGCTCGCCTGAGCGGGATTGTTAAACACGCGCGGTATTCGCGATACGTCGCGTGCGTCTGCCGTGCGTAGCGGCGATTATATGTGTACACACCGGGCTGTTCCGGATTGGTTCCGTTCGCACGAGATGTGTGCGAGCCATTTGAATTTCGACGACTCGTAACCGGGCCGTTCGGAAAAGACTTGGAATCTGGATGGCACGGGTGCGAATCGCGTGTATTGTCGAGCTTAAAATCGTGTTTCCCGTTCGTAAGCAGAACGGTACGGTCGTGTTAATTGGTACATTCAACGGACGCATTCAGTACTACGACTCACTGAGCGGCTAATTGTAGCAATAGAATGCGATTTCTTACGTTCGAATCCAATCTAAAGAGTACTGATAATGAAATAAACTGCTCTATTGTTTGATTTCATTTAATTAATATGTGTATAACAGGATACTACGCGTAGTATTTTAATCATTTATCTATGATTTCTCGCCTAATTGTTTTAGTTACCGTGGCATTAAATGAAGTATATTTTATTGGTTCTCTATTAAATATTTAAATACGTTTGTGCACACGAATTAATATTACACGGAGAGAATTTTCCCTTAAAGTGTACCCTGAAAATCATGTAATCGTGGGACAACGTGGCATTTTGACGAGTGGAGCAACAAAAATAAACTGATGCACTGGGACACTCGGCTGATGTTTCCGAATGCGGCCCAGGTCTATTCCTCTCGTCCGGACTCGATTCGCCTTTATGAGAGTTTTTTCAAGTTCTACCATACATTCTACTTATAGTAAAATGTGTAGTAAAATTTCGGAAAACTGCCATGTTGTCCCACAATTACACAACTCTCAGGGTAAATTTTAAGAAAAAAATGTCCTCCTCATAGACAATCTATATTATAACTTTCCATATCAGATTATTCTCTTGCTATCTACGTGTTAAAGGTCACTCTAACAATTATATCGTGAATTGCAAAATAGTGTTTCGGCGATTCGACTCGACCTAATTCGATTCGAATGAAATTTCGTTGATTCAGTTCGATTCGGATTCGAACGAGGAAATGGAGGGTTCGATTCGACACGAAAAATCCTCGATTCGCACGTATCTGGCTCGTATCTCCGGCTGCCCCACGAAAAGAGGACGCGAAATCGTCGAAGGTCACCGGGACAGGCGGAGGAAAATTCTGGCTGAGTTCGCTCTCGCGGGAGGAGGAGCGTCCTAGCGGAGGAACGGCGTCCTGCGTTTTTAAAGAGGCGACGCGTCCTGCATACACGTCTTGAAAATAATCAGACCCTCCTCCGCTTGCACGCGCGTAAAGACGTGTTTGCACATATATTTCCCGTGAAACTTTAAATATCGCGGAAAGCGCGGCGCTCCAGACGGGAAAGCCAAAAGGGGAGATGAGAAAATAAGACGTCGGAGGCAAAAAAAAACGTTACAACGTATCTCTTTCTCTCTCGTGCACCGTGCGTTGAAGTAAATTCGTTACTTCGCACACGTCATAACTCATATCCGTATTCAGAGATTGATGAAAAATCCGCGCCGTGGATTCCCTCGTACAAATTAAGCACGAGCTGCGACCGATTCATCGAAGAACACTAGATATAACGAAAAAAAAAACGTGGAGTTGATAAAGGAGCAGCGACAGTCAAACGCGGCACCAGGTAACTTTCTGACCAATCAGTCTTCAAGCATTCATCGATAGCCTGACGGAGCACCATGGACGTCGCTGAAGAGGCTGTCGAGGTTGGGCCGCAACGTCCCGAACGTTTTGTGTTCGCGGCATCAGTTTGAGCAGATCGTTGGCTTCCGGCGTGCGCCAATATCCGCGCTTGACTCTCGATCGTCGGTTAAAAGTAGCGTTTGTTCTCGCGGAGAAATCTGGGACGCGCGTAGATCGATCCTGTGAACGCGGGGCGACCAGGGGGGGGGGGTAGGTGAGCGTATTTCGGCGCATCGTCCGATTCATCTCGACGTGCGGGGAGAAATTTACGCTATCCTCGGAGCTGCTGCGAATATCGGCCGTAGGAATCGCGCGGGGGGCCCCGAGAAAAACGCCGTGAGCAAAAGGGAGCCCCGGTTCGCGCTTTAGTGCCGTCGACTCGCGGAGGCGAGTTTTTGCGCGCCTGGAGGAGACCGGGGGGGATGGAGAGACGAGGAGGAGCAGCCTCTCCTCGGTTCGGGCTCGGTCCCGCGCAGCGCAGCGCGCCGCGGCGACCTACTGACCTGGAACCCCGGCATCTCGCGCTATCGGTTGATCCAATTTTCCGCGTGTCGTTGACTCGCTCCCGCGTCAGGACCGCGCCGGAGGGACCGCGCCGCGTTCGTCCCTGGCAGTCATCGATTTCCAGGAACGGGAGCTGCGCCCTCGGCGCGCGGCACGGCGGAGCTAAATTCGCGCGTTCTCGATTCCCCTGGTCCCCGGCTCTTCAACGTCTCGCGGACGTTTCTCCCGTTCTTCCTCTTCCTCCATCATCCTCTTCCTCCATCATCCTCTTTCTTCGTCTCTGCCTTTCTTCCCGCCTTGGACGGATTCCGCGGCGAGCCTCGAGCGTGCGTCGCGTTCGTCACGCCGAGGATCGCGAGGTCGCGGGAACTACGCGGGATCCTCCCGCGCTGGACCAGCAGCGGCGGCTGCTGCGGCGCGGCGGCGGCGGCGGCGGCGGCGGCGGCGGTGACAGCAGCAGCAGCAGCTCGCAGTCGATACCGCTGCTGCACCGAGGAAACGCGAGACGCGCGCGACGGACAGGGGGGACGGTACGGAGCTCTCGGAGCGTAATAGTAACCGAGAACCGTGCTCTGGATATTCGATATCGGGTCGGTTGATCGAGCCTCTCCCGCGGTTCCGCGTTGCTGATCCCCGCTCGGCTCGCGCACAAGCCCAACTCCGAGGTAGAGCCATAAAGTGGCTCTATCCGATGACCCTGATACTTGCCGCGCGCGAGATGAAGACGTTCGCCCGTACCGTTTGTTTATTCGTCGACCTCGTCGCGGTAGCGAGCCCGCAGTGATATAAGAAAAGGGGCGAGCGATATTACAGAAGTGTCGTGGTAAGATGAATGCAGGGAAAAGGACGAGGCGGGGGGAGATAATAGTAGCGATACAGAGGGCAAACTAGAGTAGGGACGACGCAGTGACAGAACTGACGGTGATAATCGCAGTGCGTTTGCGGAATCGTGGCGGTGCACCTAGAGAGAGAAAGAGAGACCAAGCCGAACCTCCCCGAGGGTCTGTAAATCTGGAAACGCGGAAAAGGATCTTTGTGAATGCGGCGGTGTAATGCAACGTTGCGCGTCGAAATGATGGAAGCGACATTCGACATAGATTCGCGCGCGCGGAGAGAATCTCTTCAAGTTTACCCTGAAAATCACGTAATCGTGGGACAACGTGGCATTTTGGAGGACATTATCAGAGTTTTTTGAAATTTTACCGTACATTCCACTGGTGATTACACTTAGTACGTGTTTTACTAGTAAAATGTACGGTGAGATTTCCAAAAAGTCTGATAAAATTGTCCGAAGTGCCGTGTCGTCTCGCGATTACATGATTCTTCAGGATAAATTTGAAGAGAAAATTCTCTGCGTGTAGAAAAACAGAAATGTCACGGCGATATCTCTAGACAGGTCGTTGTTTGTCGTTTTAATTCTCGACATCGGGGATCTTTCTGAAATAGGGGCGCGATAAGTGATATCTATATTTGTTCGTGATTCCCGCGAGTCTCGAAATTCCGGAGACCGTCTCGACCTGCGAGCAGCGTCACGCTTGTTACTCGGTGCTTTCCATTTACCGACACGAGCTGACACAGGTATCATTTTGTCCTTGTTCGCTGGACGTCGAAAAGGGACGGACTGACCGCTCGCGTCGACTTGTGTCGCCGAGTGGAAAGCGCCAACTGTTTCATAGTCCGTTCTTATCTCAAAATCGTCTTAAGCAACGTCTTAAGTTGCTAATACGATTCTGCGATTGGTTCACGACGCATCGCGACCGTACTTGATATTATAAGAACGGATTACGAGTGCCAGTAGAGACCGTTTCGTAGAACAGCCAAGGACACGTAGCCTCCAGATTGCCCGAGTCGCTTTAATTCGCGCGTCAACGTCCACGAAGAAGATAACATCCTTGAGACTGATTGGCAACAAGCTCCCAGGCTCTAATTTGGACAATTCACCTCGCTTTGTTTTCCGCCCACGGCGAGCGACGACACGAACACTTTTGCACGCTCGCCTACGTTAATTAACCAGTCGCCGGGTATTTATCCGTCGCAAAATCAGCTCCGCATCGAGACAGACTTCGAGCACGACAATCGACAGATTTAAACGCGCTTTTTTTTTCACGTGGACCTCGTTACTGGTCGCGCTTTAGCGGCGCGTTACGGTTCGCGCTCGAGTTCTCTACTTTTATCATCTTTTTAGCACATTTCCTTCTACTCTCCGTCGTACCGCGAAAATGTGATACCGACATAAATATTTGCCAGCTGTTGTAAATTTTAATTAAATTGCACGTCTAACACGTTTCGTACAACTTGGCGAGCCATCTTTTATCTACGTGCGTTCTTGAATTCATTTCAGGTCAAGTTTTCGTCGAGAAAGAGATCACGAATCAAAGAGAGTCACTTGAAGTTAAACAAAGGATGAAATTTGCGTTCGCGTTATCGGCATCCTTAACACTTTGCTCCCAAACAGTCTTCTTCAGTTTCACTTGTTACAACAACTCGGGAACTCGCAGTTTCTCTGCGATCGTGTCGAGGAAAAATCAGCTCCAAGTTGATCCAAGGATCCGTAAATGAAAGACGCCTCGAACCGAAATATCCGGCGTCTATCAACCAACGCGTTCATTTAATTTTTTAACTCGGTCCTTTCTAAGATTTTAATCAATTAGAAACATAAACGCCATTTAGGACCTGGCACAGGTGGAGGTAGCCAATTACTATGTGAATCCAGTATTTTTTCCCACCTGTCCTGCGCGCCGATACTTTCCGGACATATAACGCAAGGTTTTTCATTAGGTGGAATCATTATCGCCAGTGAATTCACGTGTTATAAAATCGCTGAACGATTTGGATAAATTATTTTAAGTGCTATAGGTACTTAGCCATTCATTACAACAACCCCCTAACCCGTCTGGGGTGCCAGGTCCTAAATGGCGTTTATATTTCTAATTGCGTTAATTTATTTACCTACAAATGAAAGAGAGCTTGTAGTCGACCAGACTGGCAAGATTAAAATGATTTATTTCACGTTTCGACCTAATTCCAGGTCCTTATCAAGTGACAATAGTTTGGATGCATAAAAACGGTTGTAGTGAGAAAAACAAAATGAGCACATTTTATACTTGTAATTTACCACTGGTGACTATAAGAACGCTTACTCACATATGTTATTTACTTACATATGTAATTGTCAGACATATGCAATAAAGTAAACTAATTTGTTGCAGGTGCAGTTAAGAAATAATCACCGAAAATGAGTTGCATGTCGCAGTGCGCCAAGTATTTCCTATGCTTCTTCAACTTCGTTTTCTTCGTAAGTACACGAGTCTTTCACGGTAAGGGTCTATCCAGACGAACTTGCACAGGTGCACAGGCATGCACTGATAAAAAAATATTTTAATCAAAAAAAATATTACTCTACTCAAGAAAATTATTCATTAGGT
This sequence comes from Vollenhovia emeryi, assembly GCF_000949405.1. Classification (NCBI taxonomy): domain Eukaryota; kingdom Metazoa; phylum Arthropoda; class Insecta; order Hymenoptera; family Formicidae; genus Vollenhovia; species Vollenhovia emeryi. The sequence continues at coordinate 626,207 of NW_011967138.1, forward strand.
GGCTCCTAATAGCTTATTAACTTTTTAAAAAATAATAAACAAATCAAAACATACGTTGCTTTAATGTAAGTAGTTATTAAATATCAAAGAATAGATAATTTTAAATTACAAAAATTTTATTTTAATTCTATAAAATGTTCACCAAGATCTACTTTTCACAGCGAACAAAATTGGTTTTCCTATTTAACAAAAACAATTATTTCATCTAATAAATAGTATTCTGTATCTCATGAAATCTTTATTTGAATGTAGAAAATGTAATGATTTAAATTAATGTACTTAATATAATTCATAGATTTCCTTGAAATTTGATATTTTTATTTAAATAGAATAAATATTTAACTTCAGTAAAAAAATAATTTTAAGTGAATCATTTATTACTTAAAAAAGAATTTTTTTTGTCAGTGTATGCGTGAAGAAATTGATTGGCCTATTTCCTTATGCGTGCGTTGTGGCCCAATCAGATTCCTTGTGCATATGTTTATGCAAGTTTGGATAGACCCTAACCGTCTAAATCAGAATATCCCTATGTTCGCGAGACACAAGGATCGTAATTCATCAATGTTGCGATATCAGTTAATTATCCGGTGAGCGCCGTTCCATCGTCGCGAGGTCCTCACCTTGGGATTATCGAGGCATTTCCCGCTCGTTTTGTAAGCCTATTATGCGCGCAGTATCAAAGAGTTAAGAAGGGTTAATCCGTCGGAGGAATACGCGCAAACTTGCTCGGCGAAATGTACAGTTGAAATCTTCTCTCTGTAAAATAATCCCTCGATTCGTGGCCGCTGGGGCTTCTGGTTTCTCAGACACATTACGATATCAGGAATTAAATGGTAAACCGTTTCGCAATGCAGCGCGCTCGTGCTCGATAATACGGATTGATAAAAAAGGTGTCGACAGCACCACTAGTCGTCTCTCGTCGGTGAAAATACAGCGTAGTGCTCAATTTGTATGCCGTTTATTCTACTATGATCGAGGCACCTTGTGACAGTCGATCAAGATTCACGTAGCGCGTAATTCATGAATTAGAAAGAGAGTCCTCGGTAAATAAATCCGGTCTATCGAGCACGAGCGACAGGTATACGCGCGAGAGAACTGACCTATTTCGACGTAGAACGCAGAAAGAAAATCCATGTTGCTCCTTGACACGGGACGTGACGCACAGCGTGCAGTTGGGAACCAGGGGCTCGATACTTGAATTAATTCGAGGGAGAAACGTACACGCAAATTCTGCTTTTACAGAAGAGTCGCAAGTTGATTGGGCGCCGCGTGGCTTTTCGCCAATCGACCCCGCAACTTTTCTGCGAGAGCGGAATTCGCGCGTACGTTTCTCTCGCGAATGAATTCAACCGTCTAGTACCAGCAGCCTTGAAGAGGGCTGTCGAATTATCGCGGGCAGATCGGGGACGGCTGCCTCGGCGCCGAGAGAGGCGGTCGCGGAGTGAAACTTTTTTTCGCAAAAATCCTGCCTCGCCCGGCGAGGCGAGAGCGCGTCGGGCCTCTGCCTTCTTCGGCGCGGCAGCCTTGAGGTCCGCGAAGCAGAACGGAAAACCTACACATTAAAGCCCGGTGTTTTACAGATCGCCGGAGGAGCGGCACTGACTGTCGGTATCTGGCTGTTCGCCGACAGGAGCTCGTTCACCAATCTCATCGGGAAGCTCGATCAGTCCGACTTTCTGGTAAGACGTAAACAGATTAATCCGCGTTAAAGCGAAGGGACTGGGGGAGAAGGGCGAACCAGGGCAAGCGGGTACGCGCCCGAGCACGTCTCTTCCACCTTGTTTTCGAGGAAGTCGCTAATTGACATTGTACGCAGCCACTTGCTCGCGCGCGTACGAGCGGCGAAAATTGTTGGCCGAGCACCAAATACCCGAGGCGAGCGCGGAGAGCCTCGCGGAGGCGTTTAGGCCTGCGTCCACGTTGCTAGAGCTTGGT
>NW_011967138.1:629741-641288 GCF_000949405.1 Vollenhovia emeryi
CCAAGTTCTAGCGTCATGGACGCAGGCCCTCATGCCTACGACGCACGCCCGCACGAAGTTTGGTAATTTGTGAAAAAGATGTGTACGGGAAGAAGAATATAACGTCCAACCTGACCATTAGAGGCGTTTCTATTGCTATTCATATTATTTATTAAAACCGATCGAATTTATTATTGTTGTCGATAACTTAACTTTCAAGTCGGTCCCCCACTCGAGTCTCGCGACTGGTTCGAACAAAGCGGGTTGCTTTCGATATTTAAACGAGCCGGACAATTCCCGGCGAAAGCACCGGTTCTTAAACGAGTTTGAATTCCTACTGCGCCGTGTGTTTCAATTCCGTGGCCCGCTCGTGCCATGTTTCCTGCTGCTTTGTTAAACGCGCGATCTCGTTTTATGAGTTCTGACAAATTTTAGAGACACTCAACCTACAGATACCTCGAGAATCGGCGGCCTCGTCGGCAATTCACCGTCTGCATCAGCCGCTGGACTTTATTCTCGAGATTCGCCGCCGAAAGAGTTTCGGGGCAGACGTGTCGGAGAAACGCTGGACGAAAAATGTGACTCGGCGCGTGTTACATCCTTACAGAGCCGGCTATTTATACTCCCAAGTTTCTCTTGCGCAATTCTCGCGCTAATCGCGCGCCGTGAGTTCGTTACGCAATTAGCGGTGCAACGAGGAAGTTCGACTTGAAATCCCAGCTGGACTCGTTTACCGATTCTCGCGCGATTATCACATCATATCGGGGGAGGTATTCTCGTTTCCTTCACACGTTCGACTCACGCACTTCCGCGTGCGCGGCGCACATATAAGACGATCACGCCTCTCGCTGACGAATCCTTTCGTTAGCATCGGAAAGTCATCTAACGCGGCCGGCATTAACGAGCACGAGCACGTGCGAAGATACGCGGCGAGAAGCGCGTGACGCGTATTGTGTCGTGCCATTGTCTTCGATGCGCATGGACGCAACGGTGTCACTATCGCACGTTTTAACATGATTTTTTTATGCTACCGCGTCGGATCGATGATGCAAAGCGCGCGTACACTTGCCGAGATTCTCTCCGTTTTCTCAAGAAGATAAATCTCTCGCGCATGAATTCACTGAAATTTAACGAATAGACCGACCTCCGAGAGCGCCCGCGACAAAGACTCGAGAGACAAGTGGAATATAGGAACTAGATCAGCTTGGAGATAAACGTTCATTTCTTTCGGAAAGATGCCAAGTGCACGATGGATTTAACGAGCATTACTAAAATGCGATATGTCACAGATATTATTCGATCTAATTAATGCCCTATATTAATTGTATATATAATCACCTTAAACAATAATCTTTTTTAATAAAAAAAGTTAAAAAAGACACCCAGTACAAGCGTCATCCAATCAAGAATTACATAATTTAATTATTTGGATATTTTTTATTAAATAAAAAAAACATTTTTATCTATTGCTCATATTGATCCTGATCTCTCGTTAACAATAGTTCTCTTAACTTGCTAGTCTCATTCCAACCACCCTCGACTCTGTTTATATACTTTAATCTCGTATTAGTTGAAATTTTATATTTATATTATATTTTTTATTTTTTTATTGTTAGTTCGCTTGAAAGAGACCACAAACCATGGTCAGAACGTTGCGAGCTGTGTACAATGAACGTCAGATACGGTCAAATAAGCACTGAAGTTATAGTTTTAGTTAAACAACGCGATGTGAACGAGACCTACTTAAGTTGTAACGATTACTCGTTACGGATCAGTTTTTAAGACAGTTTCGCTGCTTCGGAAGTCATTAGCTGCTTACCTTATTACGTACAATCGCATGCGTAACTGTTCTAATTGAAATGAAAAAAATACTTAATTTAAATCGGTAATTGAAGAATATGCGTGCGGCGCGAGAACCGTCTTGGTGTCGCGCGACTAAAATAAGACACGCTACGGAATTATCGTGCGGTTGAATCAACAAACTTCAAAGAAGCTCGCGTCTTACTTGACATGTAAATCAAATTAATCGTGCTAGTTCTATATATTTTTTGTTTTTTTTTTTACGCCGCGCAGCGACCTGGCAGGGACCCAAGTCTTTCCCGCAGGAAAGTAGCGCTTCGCGTTCGCATCGATATATTATTTTAGAAGAATCCGCAAGGGATGTACGGAGTATTGTATGGCGAACGTACACGTCCTATAGCCTTTCTTTAATTACGTGCCGCTTAGTGGCACCGGATAATCTACGTTTAACGAGGTGCTCGGCTCTGTAAACTACGGAGGAGAAGGAGCGCGAAAAAGAGCGACTTACCCTAAAGGCCGCGGTTAACGAGAACAATGGGGAATGGAAGTTACTACTTCCTTCGAATAATTGCCGCTGCAAAACCGTTTCCTTCCTCCCGCGCGCGCGCACCTGAGGCTGCCTCTTATCGATGGCATCGCGACACATGTCTGACCGTATGCAGAATGTATTAAAAGTAAGCTAAAAGAACACGTAATGAAAAATGGGGTATTGAATTAGAAAATTCAAGATGGCCTTTACACGTCAACCCTACAACTTTGGTCTTTAACATTTTGTTCCAAACTTGAATGATTGAAAAGTTATTCAGGAATGACGACTTAAATATCCATAAATATGGATAAATCGCATCCTTGCACCAATTGACACCAAACTATCAACTTTCCTTTAATTATAGTAAATTTTAAAAAATTCAACCCGATATCTCTAAATTTACGGAAGTTGTAGCGTCCACAATTTGAACGTACACACATAGCACAGGCATTGTGGTCTGAATGTGATTTTTCGACGTTTTGGAACAATTCTAACACATTGGCAAAGAAAAATGAGACTCAATTGTTTTCACGAAAACGAAGCAATATGTATTAATATTATATATAGAAGAAAGTCCTCTACGCGGAGAGAAGTTTTTCTTAAAACTTATCCTGAAACTCATGTGAACGTGGGCCAGAGTGGCATTTTGAATAACTTTCTCTACGAAGAAGCGATATGTATTAATATTATTATATAGAAGAAAGTCCTCTACACGGAGAGAAGTTGTTCTTGAAACTTATCCTAAAAATCATGCGATCGTGGGCCAACGTGGCATTTTGAAGAACATTATGAGAGCTTTTTCAAATTTTACCATACATCTTACTAGTACTTGGTATACATTTTATTGGTAGAATGTATGGTAAAATTTCGAAACACTCTCGTAAAGTTTTCCAAAATGCCACGTTGTCCCACGATTACATGATTTTCAGGGTAAATTTTAAGAGAAAATTCCCTCCATATACCATGAGATAGCGAGATTTCTGCTAAATTAGACATCATCTGTTGGTTTCGCCAACAATCGACTTTACTGCTCTTGGAATGAAACCTCTTTAGTCAAAAATTCATTGTTAGACCGTGCAATCGTTGCGAGAAAAGATTTGTAATCGAATTTGGATGTTGAAAACCTGCTATCTCGTAGGGGAATTTTCCTCTATCAATTTATAAAAATGATTCTCATTTATTACGTAAAACACTACGCGGACGTAGGCGCAGATATTTTTTCCCTCCCGAGGAAAACGCGAGGATCGATGGCAGATCGCAACGCGGAGCGCGATGTGCGACGTGGGTACAGGCAGGGAGAACGAGAAATGTAATTATCGGTACTTGGTCGCTGATGAGATGATTGGTTGTCACATTAGCGCAACGCGTGGGAGGATCGGGGTGCTCCGTCGCGGATTCGTGGCGGTCGCTCTCCTCGATAGGTGCGCACGCCAGGGGTTCCTCAGCTCTCCGGACGGGTGTTTCCTCACGCGGCTCGATCGGCCGCCGCGCCGCTCGCGATCTTACCCATTGCTAGCCCTCCCGCTCGCCGAGATGCGTGGCGTTGCGAAATCTCGCCCGAAATCTTTTTATATTTACATCGCGCGCTGCTGCCCGGTGGCGCCGGAGCTAGATAGCGGAACGCACCGCGGAAAAGTAAAAGTGCCGCTTTCGTTTTCGCGAGTTTCGCGCGGCCGGCGAAAGGGTAACCGGCGCGTTTCCCTATGATAAAGTAACATTATAATTAGACCAGTCATTCATGAAAAGAAAAAAACAGCTTACGACGTGTCGTAAGATTAGAGATCCGATTATAAAATATATGGGAGAGAATCCGCGGGAATGAGAGTCACTAAAATTAATCTTTAACCGTTACGCGGAGTAATATTGAATGTCACGTGAATCACCAAGGAATCTTTTTTATAGCCACCGCTATAAATATCGTTACGTCAATAACAATGTCACGCGGTGGATTACGCGGTCTCGTTTCTAGTTTCTAGAGGCAATTTGCGAATGACGGCGTCGCATGGGAGAACGAAAATAAAATCGCGTCGTATCAGGCATTCGCCGTATTCATCGTTTGGATGTACGAACAAATCGCCGTTCCATTATTAGCGAAGACTCGGGGACGCTTAGAAAGTCGCTTCTAATCACTCTAATCGCACGGACATGACTCGTGGCCGTTATATACGCTGGCGTCTCTTAGAAACTCCTCGCGAATAGGACTCGGTTTGCGAATTATGTGGGTTAACTGTTTTAGGTATCACGAGTGTAATAGTTTGTCCGGTCGTTGTCACTTTCTGGGTTTTTATTTTTTGGTTAACTGTTAACCAGAGATTAGTCGACACTCCATCTTTTTCTACACTGAAAAAAATTTTTTCCGCTACCGTACACTGGGAGAGAATTTTCTCTTACAATTTACCCTGATTGTGGGACAACATGGCATTTCAAAGAATTTAAAAAATCTCTTGTAAGTCCTTTCATTTTCAGGGTGAATTTTTAAACTCACAAAATTTTATACGCATGGTTTTGTCTCTAACACTTATTCAAATCCTCGTTCGAATCATTTGAATAAATAAAATAAAAGCACAGAACAGATGCTTTATTTTGCACAAGTAGCAAATAACATAAAAATGTAAGACACTCACCTCACCGATTTCTCCGCTGTTGCCCGATGCCTCCTAGACGTGCTCCTCCTCTTAGATTTTCTTGTTGCACTCACACAACACAACACTCACTCGCGAAAATAATCGATCGCGCGAAATTTCGAGCACTCCCGTACGCGATATGAGATACCGCGAAACGCACGAAATATTACCAACAACTTGCAATTTTTGATTCGGAAGAATAGGAAATGGATAAATCACTATTGAATTGACGATATAGAACGTAACGCGAGCACCGGAAGCATAATCCGCGGTAAAGAAGTAGTTATTAGTCCGCAACGAAACGATATTTTACAATCTTAGTCCTTCAACCTACTCCTCGAAATAAATTATGTGAGCAAAGTTTCCAGCGATAAACAGTTGTTATTTATAATTGCAACAGTTAATCGAGATACTTTTCCGATTACGTTTACATAATGTAACGACGTGCGACAAGGGACTTTCTTTACTTCCTGCCCGTTCGAGTTGCGAAGAACGACAAAGCGAATTACAGCGCGAACGACGAAATCGTACAAATTTCTCTCTTTTCCCGAAAATAGAACAGATTACGCGAAATTGATAGATAATTAAAAACCCGGTGCGTAAACGAGATGTAACCGCGACAAAGTACAACGGTTTACATTCATAATCTAGATGAGTTAGTCGCGTGAAATATCTATGTATACGTTGATAAAGAGCCGTCGCCTCAACACGCAATTCGTTTCTCATTACAAGTTGTAGAAACTTAATAATTAATCGAGGAACGTTACTGATAAAGGTGTACAAATCAACAGCGTTTTATCCTTCCGTTCATCGCGATCAAGTCTTGGAAACCGATAATGTAAAAGTAATACTACGCACGGAGCGACTCTCGCCACTGTGCCTGCCGGCTCGACGTTCGGCGAGCGAGTGATACCGCGGCGACCTTCGGGTAAACAATGGCCCGTGTAACGTCGTACGATACCGCGCCGAGAAAAACGACAAAAAAACGTTGAAAGTTCGTTGTCCCGTCTACGAAATTGAAAATTCTGTACTTAATATTTTACATTACTTTGTTCCGTGACATGTTACTACGTTTTGCGTATCGTTCTGCGGACTTATTGGTACTGATTAAATTAACAATTAATTCTGTTCAATCGAGAAAAGGTTTCGAAACAAAAATCGTTGTTACTTAAATTCTAATTACTAAGATTAGAGATTTTACCTCGATATGTATATACAAATGTATATTACTAAATTGCAAATCTTCATTTATTATGGGCAAAAATTATTGAATCATTTACTTTAATAATAATATAAATTGGTATTAAATACTTTATTGGAAATAGCATTGCGCGCGGTATTTGGTTTTAATTTATTCGTGATCTTCCATACGATTCCATCGTGATTTACCATACGATGCACGCGAGTTATGCATCTTGAAAAAAGTTACACTAAACGGCCAGGGAAAAATTAATTCCGGCTTCTGGAAAACCTGAAAAAGTCAGGAAATTTTTTCCATTGAGTTTGCTGGACACCCTGGAATACTAAATTTATTAATTATTTTTATATAGTAAATACAATCACAATAACAGTAAATTTAAATTAAATTCCTACAGGAAGAGACTAACTTCTGGTTAACCGGAAAGTGAAAAACCGGGTCTCGCGGAGGAGACTTGTCTCGATTGGAAGTCCTCGCGAAAAAGCCCGATCGAAAGAACTTCGAGCGGGAATTTCGCATAGAGGATTGTAGAAGGAAACGAGCGCGCGACGCGAAAGTCTCGGGGACGGGCGTAGATTAAACGATGCCTCATCTTGGGGTACCCTTATCACTCAGCGAGAGATTACCGCTGTCGTTTACATTTCCTCGACGACGATTCCGTTTTCCACCGCGTCTGTCGCCGCCGACCGATTCCCTCCCCCGGTTTGTGTCCCGTTAATTGCCGTCCTGCTCGAGCGATATCGATAGAGAACTCGGATTTGCTGCTTCGAGCAGCGGGTATCGTCTCATCTGTAGACAATAGCCGGCAAATTGGACCGCGATATCGATATTAATCGGCAGCGTCGATAACGCGTACGAAACTTAAGCGACGATGAAGAGGGGGGGGGGGCTTGAAATTAGAAAGGAAAATTTTCCTCGTGGGAGAGAAAATTCACAGGGGACCTGGCTTTCGCTTAGACATCCGTCCTCCTTCTCCCGCCGGCTGTGTTCGACGCGTACGCGAGCACGAGGGGAACCAGGTATTTAGGACGTACGCCGTTAGCTCCAGAAAATGCATTAACTCGCTGACGCACGCGCAACATACGTCCGTGTACTGTAAATGCGCTAAATTAGGTCATTTCGGAGCAACAGCTCGTGCTCGACGATGGGCCGTGGAATCGTAATTCCCCGTGTGCGTGTGTGCGCGCCTGATGATAGGCCGTGTATTCTTTATTAGAACCTCACATTATTTTCGCTTTAATCCTCCAATTGCCGAACCCTCGTGAAGGACCTGGCGGAAGTTCCGCGGATTCTTACGTTCGCTAACTGTTTAAGACGACGGCGAAGAGATTAAAGAAAGGACTCCTTTCTTTTCTTTTTTTAAACGCGAGCGTTGATAATTGAAACTTCCTGAGGGATCTCGAGTCGATTTGTTCAATATAATTTGAAAAAGGTCATCGGGATTTCCATCTTCCGATATTACGTATTTCTGTAATGAAAAGTTAAAATAAAATTCGGCCGGAGCGAAATCTAGAGTCCACTCCACTTCTAAAAAAGGCATGTAAGTCGATTAGTCGCATATCTCGAAGTATTGTTGCCGCTTTTCCGCGATGCTGATTAGCTGTCTCGCTTGTGCGATACGACATGCTTCAGTCGTGTTATTTGCAGCTGTCAAACCATGCGAAATTTTAGAGAGAGCAAATGGCGCGCGCTTGTCCCTTACTAAAAAAGAGATGTTACCAGCGCGAATGTCATTAATATCGAACAGTTAAGGCCCTTCTCCGTGATGCCGATTGATTTTCTCGAAGCGCGATGTGCTTCACTTCTCTTTTAGATTCAGAGTAAATGAAGGTTTACAATTTAGAAATACTAGACATGACAGAACGCGCGCTTCGCGAACGCTGTTTGTGGTCAGGCATTGCGTATTTTTAAGAATTTGTACACGCAAAGAGAGAGAGAGAGAGAGAGAGAGAGAGAGAGAGAGAGAGAGAGAGAGAGAGAGAGAGAGAGAGAGAGAGAGAAGTAATTATATGCGCAACGTCACTTTAAAATAAAAAGTAATATGTCACTCACTGATACGAGTCGCAACAGCAAAGTTGTACATCGCTAAGTATATGTGTTAAACTGTAACAATACAAAAATGTATACGATATTATTATAGACTAATTATGTAAAATCCAGACTATTGTGTTAAATATACTTTATATTTAATAATTTTGAAAATGGATATTTATTAAAACAATTATATAGAATACTGAAAGTCTTCCTTTTAAATATGAACTCACAAAATTTTATACGTATGGTTTTGTCTCTAACACTTATTCGAATCCACGTTCGAATCATTTAAATAAATAAGAGCACAGAACAGATGATTCATTTTGCACAAGTAGCAAATAACAAAAATGTAAGACACATACCTTACGATTTCTCTGCCGTTGCCCGATGCCGTCTAGGCCTGCTCCTTCTCTCAGATTTTCTTGTTGCACTTACACTCACAGTACTTACTCGCGAAAATCGATCGCGCGAAATTTCGGACACTCCCGTACGTGATGTAAAATACCGTGAAATGCAGTAAGCGACGTTCTTTACTTCCTGCCCGTTCGAATTGCAAAGAACGACAGAGCGAATTACGCCGTGAACGCCGAAGTCGCACAAATTTCTCTCCCCGAAAATGGAACAGATTACACGAAATCGATAGATAGTTAAAAGCGCGGTACGTAAACGAGATGTAACCGCGACAAAGTACCACGGTTTACATTCATGTTTTAGATGAGTTGGTCTCGTGAAATATCTATATACGAGTACACGTTGATAAAGAGCCGTCGCTTCAACATGCAATTCGTTTCTCATTACAAGTTTTAGAATCTTAATAATTAATCGAGTAACGTTACTTGTCACTGATAAAGGTGTACAAATCAATAGCGTTTTATCCCTACATTCTTCGCGATCGAGTCTTGGAAACCGGTAACGTAAAAATAATATCACGCACGGAACAACTCTCGCTACTGCCTGCCGGCTCGACGTTCGGCGAGCGAGTGATAAGTACGGAATTTTCCATTACGTAGATGGGCCAACGAATTCTCAACGTTTTTTTGTTGTTTTTCCATCGGCGCGGCATCGTACAACGTCACGCGGACTATTGTTTATACCAAGGTCGCCGCGCAGTCACTCGCCGAACGTCGAGCCGGCAAGCAGTGGCGCGAGTCGCTCCGTGCGTGGTATTGTTTTTGCGTTGTCGGTTTTCAAGACTCGATCGTGAAGAATGTAAGACTAAAACGCTATTGATTTGAACTCCTTTATCAGTGACAAGTAACGCTACTAGATTAATTATTAAGTTTCTAACTTGTAATGAGAAACGAATGCGCGTTGAGGCGACGGCTCTTTATTAACGTGTACATGGATATTTTACGAGATTAACTCATCTAAAATAGGAAAGTAAACCGTGGTACGTTGTCGCGGTTACATCTCGTTTACGTACCGCGCTTTTAACTATCTATCGATTTCGTGTAATCTGTTCCATTTTCGGGAAGAGAGAGATATTTGTGCGACTTCGGCGTTCGCGCTGTAATTCGCTCTGTCGTTCTTCGCGACTCGAACGGGCAGGAAGTAAAGAACGTCGCTTACTGCATTTCACGGTATTTTACATCGCGTACGGGAGTGTCCGAAATTTCGCGCGATCGATTTTCGCGAGTGAGTGTGTGAGTGTAAGCGCAACAAGAAAATCTGAGAGGAAGAGCAGGCTTAGGCGGCATCGGGCAATGGCAGAAAAATTGTAAGGTGTCTTACATTTTTGGTATTCGCTAATTGTGCAAAATAAAGCATCCGTTCTGTGCTTTTATTTATTTAAATGATTCGAACGTGGATTCGAATAAGTGTTAGAGACAAAACCATACGTATAAAATTTTGTGAGTTCATATTTAAAAGGAAGACTTTCAGTATTCTATATAATTGTTTTAATAAATATCCATTTTCAAAATTATTAAATATAAAGTATATTTAACACAATTATAGTCTGGATTTTACATAATTAGTCTATAATAATCGTATACATTTTTGTATTGTTACAGTTTAACACATATACTTAGCGATGTACAACTTTGCTGTTGCGAACTCTATCAGTGAGTGACAAATTACTTTTTATTTTAAATTGACGTTGCGCATGCAATTACTTCTTCGCGTGTATACAAATTCTTAAAAATATACAATGCTCGACGACAAACTGCGCGCACGAAGCGCGCGTTTTATCGTTTTTAGTTAATTTAAAACGGAAAGAAATGCGATTTTACCGTGTTTCTCTTATTATCTGCGGGTTCGAAAAGTCTCTCTAATCGTTTGCGACTTCCGCGAGTGCGCCGGGACACACCATTGAATTGACACATCGATATATCCGTCCCGTAAGTGATGCGGCGTTTCAAAGATATTTTTCGAAATGAAAGGAAAAAATATTGTTGATAAAACAAATACTTTCCATTATTATTCGCGACTTCCACCGAGCTTGAAGTCTCTCGAGCTAAAGAGTGAATCGAGCTCCCTTTTGTGCTGCATTATTCACGGGATGACCCGACACAATTCAATGTTACTGATGCTAATGAGTGTCTTTTGGACTAATAAAGCACTAAAAGCAACGTGTTAGCTCAGCGAGATGAATGACTCACGGTGCTAGGCCGATCGTACCGCTCGAAACCGACCGGCCTACGTCCGCTCGCTTATCATTCGCTCTTCGCTGCGTTCGAATAGTTTTGATCAATCTGGCGGAACAAGCCGGTGAAACCGAACACGAGACAGCCTTATTAGTCCTTTCACCTGGTGACCTGATTTTTCGCCGCGCGGCTCCGCCGACAAGTGGCGGTGTTCAATAAGACGTGCAACGTCGGCGCGCCTATACTAAGGTGTGGGACTCGCACTAAAAATACCTTATGTCCGCTCAACAGGTGTTCGAGATAAGAGCGTCAACGTGCCCGCGAAGCCGATCCGCGGCAGGTATCAAATCGCGGCGGTACGCTTTTAGACGGGGCTCACAGTCGCTGCGTTCTCGCGAACGTAAAAACGACGGGTCACGCAACGAAACGTGCTCGGGTCTTATCTAGCGAGGGTCGTAAAAGCGAGCCTGCACGGCGGCACGGCACTTGTAAATTACTCGCAAGTAATTCCGCGGCGGAACGAGACAGCGGAATTGATCCCCGGTAATTTATCGTAGCTGCGATAAAAGTCTCACGTTAGCATTGCCGATTTGATTGACTTGCTAATAGCCGACTGCACTTTCAATTCCAGGCCGATGCGAACCTGAAGCGCGAACGCGCGATAAATTATCCCGTGTGTTGGCCTCAAATTGAAATTATCGTTACCAATTTGCGTTCCCCGCGAGGGGGGGGGGGGATGTACGTAAGGTTTTGATCGTGGAAATGTTCGAAATGGATTTCGATCGGAATCGTTCGATT